>NC_141691.1:127974482-128251982 GCF_964263255.1 Lissotriton vulgaris | reverse complement strand
AACACAGCACCGAGCCCTCCACTCCCCAGAGGATGGAGCCACACACCTGGATGAGAATCTACCAGCCCACGACCGACAGGTAACACAGCACCGAGCCCTCCACTCCCCAGAGGATGGAGCCACACACCTGGATGAGAATCTACCAGCCCACGACGAAAGGTAACACAACACTGGGCCCTCCAGACCTATAGGAGGGAGCCACACACCTGGATGAGAATCTACCAGCCCAGGACCGACAGGTAACACAGCACTGAGCCCTCCACCCCCCAGAAGATGGAGCGCCACTCCTGGATGAGAATCTACCAGCCCAGGACCGACAGGTAACACAGCACCGAGCCCTCCACTCCCCAGAGGATGGAGCCACACACCTGGATGAGAATCTACCAGCTCACGACGAAAGGTAACACAACACTGGGCTCTAAACCCCTATAGGAGGGAGCCACAAACCTGGATGAGAATCTACCGGCCTAGGACCGTCAGGTAACACAGCACCGAGCCCTCCACTCCCCAGAGGATGGAGCCACACACCTGGATGAGAATCTACCAGCCCACGACCGACAGGTAACACAGCACCGAGCCCTCCACTCCCCAGAGGAGGGAGCCACACACCTGGATGAGAATCTACCAGCCCAGGACAGACAGGCAACAGCTCCAAGCCCTCCACTCCCCAGATGAGGGAGCCATGCACCTGGGTGGAAATCTACCAGGAGAGACAGGTAAAACAGCACCATGTCCTCCACCCCTTAGATGATGGAGCCATACACCTGGATGAGAATCTACCAGGCCAGGACTGACAGGCAACAGCACCGGGTCCTCAACCCCCAAGAGAAGCGAGCCACACTCCTGGATAAGAATTTACCAGCCCGGGACCGACAGGTAACAGTACCGAGTCCTCCGCTCCCCAGAGATGGGAGCCATACACCTGGATGAGAATCTACCAGCCCACGACCGACAAGCAACAGCACCGAGCCCTCCACTCCCCAGAGGATGGAGCCACACTCCTGGATGAGAATCTACCAGCCCAGGACCGACAGGCAACACAGCAATGAGTCCTCCACCCCCTAGAGGAGGGAGCCACACACCTGGATGAGAATCTACCAGCCCCCGACCGACAGGCAACAGCACCGAGCCCTCCACTCCCCAGAGGATGGAGCCGCACTCCTGGATGAGAATCTACCAGCCCAGGACCGACAGGCAACACAGCAATGAGTCCTCCACCCCCTAGAGGAGGGAGCCACACTCCTGGAACCAAATCTACCAGCCTACGACCGACAGGTAACAACAGCGCTGAGTCATCCAATCCCCAGAGGATGGAGCCACTTACCTGGATGAGAATCTACCAGCCTAGGACCGACAGGTAACACAGCACTGAGCCCTCCACTACCCACAGGATGGAGCCACACACCTGGATGAGAATCTACCAGCCCACGACCGACAGGTAACACAGCACTGAGCCCTCCACTACCCACAGGATATAGCCACACACCTGGATGAGAATCTACCAGCCCACGACCAACAGGTAACACAGCACTGAGTCTCCACCCCCTAGAGGAGGGAGACACACTCCTGGATGAGAACCTACCTGCCCACGACTGACAGGTAAAACCGCACCGCGCCCTCCACTCCCCAGAGGATGGAGCCACACACCTGGATGAGAATCTACCAGCCCACGACCGACCGGTAACACAACACTGGGCCCTCCACCCCTAAAGGAGGGAGCCACACACCTGGATGAGAATCTACCAGCCCACTACTGACTGGTAACACAGCACTGAGTCCTCCACCCCATACAGGATGGAGCCACACACCTGGATGAGAATCTACCAGACTACGACTGACCGGTAACACAGCACTGAGTCCTCCACCCCCTAGAGGAGGGAGCCACACACCTGGATGAGAATCTACCAGCCCACGACTGACCGGTAACACAGCACTGAGTCCTCCACCCCCTAGAGGAGGGAGCCACACTCCTGAATGAGCATCTACCAGCCCACGACTGACAGGTAACACCGCACTGAGTCCTCCACTTCCCCAGAAATAGGAGCCACACACCTGGATGAGAATCTACCAACCCACGCTTGACAGGTAACACCGCACCGAGTCCTCCACTTCCCCAGAAATAGGAGCCACACACCTGAATGAGAATCTACCAGCCCACGTCTGACAGGTAACACAGCCGCAAGTCCTCCACCCCCTGGATGAGAATCTACCAGCCCACACCTGACATGTACCACTGCACCAAGACCTCTTCCCCACCCCGCCCCTCCCAGAGTCGAGAATCGCACACCTGGATCAGAATCTACCAGCCCACTGCTAACAGGTAACAGCATCTAGTCTTCCACCCCCCAAAGGAGGGAGTCAAACACCTGGATGAGAATCTACTAGCCCATGGCTAACAGGTAACACGGCACTGAGTCCTCCACCCCTACAGAGGGAGCCACACTCCTGGATGAGAATCTACCAGCCCCCGACCGACAGGTAACAGCACCGAGCCCTCCACTCCCCAGAGGATGGAGCCGCACTCCTGGATGAGAATCTACCAGCCCACGACCGACAGGTAACACAGCACTGAGTCCTCAACCCCCTAGAGGATGGAGCCGCACTCCTGGATGAGTATCTACCAGCCTACGACCGACAGGTAACACAGCACTGAGTCCTCAACCCCCTAGAGGAGGGAGCCACACTCCTGAATGAGCATCTACCAGCCCACGACTGACAGGTAACACCGCACCGAGTCCTCCACTTCCCCAGAAATAGGAGCCACACACCTGGATGAGAATCTACCAACCCACGCTTGACAGGTAACACCGCACCAAGTCCTCCACTTCCCCATAAGAAGGAGCCACACACCTGAATGAGAATCTACCAGCCCACGTCTGACAGGTAACACAGCCGCAAGTCCCCCACCCCCTGGATGAGAATCTACCAGCCCACACCTGACATGTACCACTGCACCAAGACCTCTTCCCCACCCCGCCCCTCCCAGAGTCGAGAATCGCACACCTGGATCAGAATCTACCAGCCCACAACCGACAGGTAACACAGCATGGAGTCCTCAACCCCCTAGAGAGGGAGCCGCACACCTGGATGAGAATCTACCAGCCCACGACCGACAGGTAACACAGCACTGGGTCCTCAACCCCCTACAGAGGGAGCCGCACACGTGGATGAGTATCTACCAGCCCAGGACCAACAGGTAACACAGCAAGGAGCCCTATACTCCCCAGAAGATGGGGAGTAGAGGGATGAGAATCTACTAGCCCACGACTGACAGGTAACACAGCACCGAGCCCTCTACTCCCCAAGGATGGAGCCACACACCTGGATGAGAATCTACCAGCCCAGGACCAACAGGTAACACAGCACTGAGTCCTCAAATCCCTACAGGGGAAGCCAGACAACTGGATGAGAATCTACCAGCCCACGACTGACAGGTAACACAGCACTGAGTCCTCAACCCCCTAGAGGATGGAGCCGCACACCTGGATGAGTATCTACCAGCCCAGGACCGACAGATAACACAGCACCAAGCCCTCCACCCCGCAGAAGACGGAGCTACACACCTGGATGAGAATCTACCAGTCCCCCAACACCGACAGGTAACACAGCACTGAGTACTCCACCCCCTACAGAGGGAGCCGCACACCTGGATGAGAATCTACCAGCCCACGACCGACAGGTAACACAGCACTGGGTCCTCCACTCCCTACAGAGGGAGCCGCACACCTGGATGAGAATCTACCAGCCCACGACCGACAGGTAACACAGCACTGGGTCCTCCACTCCCCAAAGGAGGGAGCCACGCACCTGGATGAGAGTTTATCTAGCAGCCGACACCTGACAGGTAATGCCTCACCGTGCCCTCCACCCCCTAGAGGAGGGAGTCAAACATCTGGATAAGAATCTAAGCGCCGAGTCCTCCCACCCCCTTAAAATCCGGACTTGTCGGCGATTCCAGGAGCCCGCTCTTCAGAGGAGGGGGGTCTCCCACCCGTGGACCGACAACGGACCCCGGTCCCCAGTCCATATCAAATCAGAGCTCAGTAGATACACAATTTAGGAGATGAAAAGAAAGCCCATCTCCCACTAACTCAGCATCCAAGCGCCTGGAAGCCCCGGCTCACAGTGCAGTTGAATGCCACAATGACGCTGTGAGGGTGTGCAGCATACCACACAATACAATGAACTAAAACAGTATATCGTAAAATGACCAGGGCACTACTCCTTGTAACACGAAGCACGGTCACAACACACAGTAATACACTCTAACCGAAGAGATCCCTACAACACATTGCCACGTATTATATATCCCGATAAATGTGTTAGACGTTGCGACACAGCATAACTTATCGCAGGGGAACCCAAGGGTGCCTGGAATACTCAAACCAGCAGACAACGTAACACAACATACCAAAAAGTATAATAACAACACATTTCATAGCACAGCGCAAGAATAGAAGATGCAGGGTAGCGTAATATAGCGCCTACTACAACACGCCGCATAGCATAGCATAATGTAGCACATCCTTCTATATCACCGCAAACCATACCAAGACAAAATACAACACGGTCTAACCCAACTGAATGTAACACATCACAGCGCATAACGTGGCAGGCACAAGAGAACACAGTGGGGTAACATAACACGACATAATATAAATAGCTGAGCATAGCACGCGCAGCAGCATAGCGCAGCACAGCACCCGACCTTTAATAGCGCTGCCCTCAAGAGACTGCCTCCCCTGCACCCCAGGCACCTGAAAGTCGCCTGCTAGAGGCTACATTTTGTTGTGTGCAATTGCATTTTTCCACAGACACGGGGACACGCGCGCACACACACATGCAGCGCCCCCGCCCCCCTACATCTGCATTTCTGCCCCAGCAGCCACCCTCCCAGGCATGCACAGGACGAGATTTAGGGGCGGAGAGGGAGGCGAGCGTCATACATATCACAGGGAGGCCATGTTGAAGCCGAGCCGCTCCCCCCTCGGTTGGAAAGCTCCTCTCCCGGCCGGCGCTCCGGAGGCGCTTCAGCGGGTGCCCAGGAAGAACATGAGCACGACGTTGACGAGCAGCAGCAGCACGATGACAGAAAAGACCACCACGGTCTGCACGTCCAAGGTCATGCTGCACTGCAGGACGCGGTACTGCTCCCGGCGCTGCTGGGCAGCCAGAGCCTGGCTGGTCAGCCTCTGCTCTGGCTCGCTGTCCATGCATCCACCATGGTAGACGAAACACACTCACGGAGAAAAAAAAACACGCACACACGGCGGTGGCGAGGGGCTGGAAAGCGCCTTCCCTCCTGGCCCCCTGCTCTGCCTATCAGCTCTGCCCTCGCAGTGGCGCTGGAAGCATCTTCAGTGCGGGGGTGCCGAGAGCGCGCGTGTACACCGCAGAGCCCCCGGGTCTTGTGCGTCCGTGAGGCCCCTCAGGTACTGGCTAGGCACTGTCCGCAGCCGGCAGCATCTTCAGGGACCAGGGATGCGGGATCCTCTCAGGGATGCTGGGTGGTGCGGGAGGCAGGTTGTGCGGGGGTGCTGAAAGAGTGCGTGTACACCGTAGTGCCCCCGAGTCCTGTGCGTTCGTGAGGCCCCCAGATGGCTCTCAGGTACAAGCTAGGCACTGTCCGCAGCCGGCAGCATCTTCAGGGACCAGGGATGCGGGATCCTCTCAGGGATGAAGGGTGGTGCGGGAGGCAGGCTGTGCGGGGGTGCCGAGAGCGTGCGTGTACACCGCAGAGCCCAAGAGTCCTGTGCGTCCGTGGCGGCCCCCAGGTGCCCCTCAGGTCCTAGCTAGGCGCTGCCTGTGGCCCGCAGCATCTTCAGGGACCAGGGATGCGGGCTCCTCTCTCAGGGATGCAGGATGCGAGCGGGAGGCTGGCAGGCTGCGCGCGCGGACAGCCCCACATCTCCCGGCGAGCAGCAGCAGCAGAGCCGAGGCGGGCCTCCCGAATACTAATCAGCTCCGGTGACCAGGCTGCGAGGGGGACTCAGGCGTCAATCAAGGGGGGAGGCGAGGAACAGCCTCGGCCTCCTGGACAGCGACTCTTCCGCTTGCCTTTCCCCTCCTCTCCGTCAGGAAGACCCAAGGTCTGCCTCTTTTTACAACACTGCAGCTTTTCATGCTCCACTGTGGGGGCGCAAGCGAGAGTGGGAGACCGAGCTCGCATTTTTTACATATTCAATTATATATTTATCTTTTCTATACATTTTGAATGTATAACTTTTTATGTTCGTTTTTAAGTTATTCACAATCTATTCATTTTGTTATTTATTATGTACATTTATTTGCAGTCATTAACGTGTGTATTTATACTCTATCAATTGCTATAATTTATTTAATGCATACTTAAAAAAATAAATGTATAAGTATTATCAAATCAAATCAAATCAAAAGAGACTTTATTTCGGTTAATATTTCAAACCATAAAAAGTACATCCATTAAAAACATTTTTCAAATTACACATCATACATTATAAAAACATTATACACAGATATCAAAAATTCATCATGGTAGTTAAGAACCTAGGTCAAGGCAGGTTCTTATTCTTAGTGCAGTTTTTTATAAGTATTATTACATTACTTGTATTTATTTTAGGTGAATTCAGTGCTATCCAATATTGTTTTACCTTATTTCCATGCTTGTGTATTTAATTAAAAAAAGTTGTTTTTGTACGGCACAAAGATTAGAGTTTCATATTGCTGTAAATAACAGGTGTTACTATTAACCTACTTAATATTTCTTTCAACAACCTCAGAGGGATGAAAAGATGACTCAGCCCTGCCGGGATTCCACCCTAATACGTTCATATGCATTGCAGCAGAAAATTGCTGACCACTGTGAAAATGTCCTAACGTCGCTTACAGGGGTTCTCATTTATATAGATGTTATAATGTATACTTTTCAGCTTGATTAGCTAACTTATTATTTTTATCTGCTCCTTTTCCTATCTAGTTATTTGTTTTATAGGACAAAGGACACTGCTGAGTTTGAGTGCTCGCTGGAACGTCCAAAGACTAGTCAGAGAACATGTATCGGATGCTTGTAATATTGACCAGTTCTAGAGCCTACACTGACATCTGAACCAGGAGGCAATTGTATATCCCACTCCAGTCGCACTCATTTAATCGACACACTGAACGGTGTGTTGGGATTCATACCCGCAACCTCCAGGTTAGACCATGACCTCAGCAGGTGCATTGTGGGAAGTGATAAACTTACCCATTGAATTATGTCATGTACCAATTGCCCCTGAGCACACAATTATTAATATATAAGTCCAGATATCCTGATGCTTCAATTAATCAGCAAACCACAAAAATTAAGCAAAAAAAGTCCTTAGATTGTCCTTCAGATTTTAATTCCAAATGTTCCAATTTTGATCAGAATCCAATGCAAAATCTTCAGTACATCAATTCAGGTCAAGATGCCAACACGTGTTTCGTCGTGTGTGCATTTCACACTTAGACTTCCTCAGGGCTTCAAATTATATATAATTCTCTCACAACTTCCGTTCTTCTATCCAGCAAAATTGCGAATGTCCAATGTCTCGTGGTGATCACTTCACATAAAATACCTTATCGTCTCTGTCACAATCGTTCGGTTCCAGCAATGTAAATCTCTTTATGCTGGGGCGCTATATCATACAAAATTACCGCCCGGTCCCCAGACAAATCCGTGTAATTCAATATATCTGTTGAGCTAATCAACTCTGAGTATTATAGGACCGAGGGTTGTCAATACAGGCGGAACATCATCTAAGTCCCCACCCGTCGTGCAGCGGCAAGTGTCCTCGCTGAACTCCGGCGTTTGCAAACGCAATGTAAATCTCTTTATGCTGGGGCGCTATATCATACAAAATTACCGCCCGGTCCCCAGACAAATCCGTGTAATTCAATATATCTGTTGAGCTAATCAACTCTGAGTATTATAGGACCGAGGGTTGTCAATACAGGCGGAACATCATCTAAGTCCCCACCCGTCGTGCAGCGGCAAGTGTCCTCGCTGAACTCCGGCGTTTGCAAACGCCGGAGTTCAGCGAGGACACTTGCCGCTGCACGACGGGTGGGGACTTAGATGATGTTCCGCCTGTATTGACAACCCTCGGTCCTATAATACTCAGAGTTGATTAGCTCAACAGATATATTGAATTACACGGATTTGTCTGGGGACCGGGCGGTAATTTTGTATGATATAGCGCCCCAGCATAAAGAGATTTACATTGCGTTTGCAAACGCCGGAGTTCAGCGAGGACACTTGCCGCTGCACGACGGGTGGGGACTTAGATGATGTTCCGCCTGTATTGACAACCCTCGGTCCTATAATACTCAGAGTTGATTAGCTCAACAGATATATTGAATTACACGGATTTGTCTGGGGACCGGGCGGTAATTTTGTATGATATAGCGCCCCAGCATAAAGAGATTTACATTGCGTTTGCAAACGCCGGAGTTCAGCGAGGACACTTGCCGCTGCACGACGGGTGGGGACTTAGATGATGTTCCGCCTGTATTGACAACCCTCGGTCCTATAATACTCAGAGTTGATTAGCTCAACAGATATATTGAATTACACGGATTTGTCTGGGGACCGGGCGGTAATTTTGTATGATATAGCGCCCCAGCATAAAGAGATTTACATTGCTGGAACCGAACGATTGTGACAGAGACGATAAGGTATTTTATGTGAAGTGATCACCACGAGACATTGGACATTCGCAATTTTGCTGGATAGAAGAACGGAAGTTGTGAGAGAATTATATATAATTTGAAGCCCTGAGGAAGTCTAAGTGTGAAATGCACACACGACGAAACACGTGTTGGCATCTTGACCTGAATTGATGTACTGAAGATTTTGCATTGGATTCTGATCAAAATTGGAACATTTGGAATTAAAATCTGAAGGACAATCTAAGGACTTTTTTTGCTTAATTTTTGTGGTTTGCTGATTAATTGAAGCATCAGGATATCTGGACTTATATATTAATAATTGTGTGCTCAGGGGCAATTGGTACTGTTCTATTTCTGTGTGTTACAGAAAGACAAGGGTGTTGGATACACGCCCTTCCTCTAGATGCACCATCTTTGATTATGAATATAGCTAACACAATTCCCTGATAGTAAGAGGAGCGCCCTGAGTTTTGTTTGTATCCCAATTTTGGAATTGAATTATGTCATAGTTTAAGAAATCCCTGATGCAAATTAAAAGGGAAGGGACCTGTATGTATGCAACGCTTAATTTGGTGCTCACTAGACATGAAATTGTTGATCGTGGAACTAGGAGGGCAGGCCTCTTAACCCGGCTTCCACACTTGAGTATACTGCATGCTCCTGGCACATCAGTGTGCCTGTGAATATATGCAGTTCCTAAAGGGGACTAGAAAGTGGCAGTGGGAAACGGGGTGGGGGTTTGGGGGTTGGACTTTGGGTAGGCAAGAAGGTGTTCCTGATATAGAAGGGAAACTAGGAGAGGGATAGCCCCAATAAGGAGCAAGGGCCCTCACACACACCCTAAAGTGTGTCATGCTTCATCACATGCGTGTAGGTCTCACACCGAGGAGGACACAGGGCAAATTTGCCTCTCCCTCACTAATGAGCGAACATTGTGAAAGTCACGGTTTGGGTCATATCTACATCCCCTTCTAGGTGATCCTCCAGAAGGAAGACTATCACTTATTTTTCACTTTCACTTTCACTTTGGACTGCGGTACGAGTCCACATTATAGGGGACCCACAACATCCTTCAACAGTTTATTGACCGTCCATTTGAGAGTAGACCAGGATCCCACCGGTCCTGAAGAAATGCTGTTGATCCTATTGGATGAATGATGGCATGAAACATGTCAACCGTCTCCCCTTTACACAGCACACTTTGAGCTGCAGCGGGTATAATTTCCCTCGCCAGCCACAACTTTTGACAGAGGAATCCAGTAAATAAATTTGATTCTCGATCCCGCTAGCTATTTTTAAATCACACCTTTTGTGTTCCCACTTCTACTCACTGCACATACACCCCCACACCACTCTTTAGCTTCACAGCAGCAAACACAGAAGACCTCCGGCACAGAGCCCCCTGTGGGGCCCGTTGGGCATTGCAGCGCCGGCCCAACGATGAGCTCCCCTATGATGAAGCATGACACACTTTGGGGGGTGTGAGGGCCCTTGCTCCTTATTGGCGCTATCCCACTCCTCTCTTCCTATCTATATCAGGAACACTTTCTTGTCTCCCCAACCCCCAAACTCCCCCCCATTCCCCCTACCACTTTCTAGTCCCCTTTAGGAACTGCATACCTTTGTCCGTACATTTAGCTTGACCTATCAAGTCTTGACTGCAAGAACTAGGGTTAATTAGGAGCAGGATGTAAGCCATTTAAAGCTATTTATAACAACAAGCTTTGGCAACGCCAGCAGGTTTCTCCTTTGGGACCTAATAGCTTTACCAATAGCTTGTTGCAATGCTCTACAGAGCCAGACATTTCCCCCACAGTGTGCATCATTGTAAAATATAAATAAATAAGGAGCAACGACACGGACACTGTTGCCGGTTGCAGCACTCTACTGGCGTGCTCTTACGTGATGATGTATTCAGATGCATGTGTCATATTGCAGGTGCCCATTTGGAGGGAGCACAGAGGAGGAGAAAGAGACATCTGGAAAACACATGTACTCTTAACCAAAAAGAAAAAAGAATCCTAAAAGAGGGCAGTGGAAGGGTAGAAGCCAGACAGTCAGAGAGAAGATAATGGAGCTATGCTTCGGTGGAGGAATAAACTCAAGATGGACAAGTTGGAACAAGGAAAAACATCAAATATGAAACAAGCTGATGAGAGCAAAAAAAAGGCAGCCAGTGGTAAGCAATGGCCAGACTGTAAGCCCCTGTAAGTGCGTGGCAAGCCCACGATAGGTCTTTTGTAGCCAGATTGTACTGCCTAGCAGGCTCCACATAATAAAACTGGACCATGCCCTTCAGTTCGAAAGTGAATTGAGTTCATATAGTTAGTGGTGTTAAACATCTATTTACAGCCTTCCTTGCCCAATAAACTAGGCTGACCTATGACCTAAAGGTCTCTGCAGGTAATGAAATCAGAAATCACATGACCAAATGATTTTCCAGAGATGCTGTGCAATGTTGTTATTGAATTAATTATATTTAGGTCTGGCCTATAGACATCTTTAGGTCCAGCCTCATGTTTTCCCAAAACAAATCCTAATAACAATGCATACATTACAATCACATACGATGTCTTTCAGTCTGCCTTCTTCAGCTATCAGTCTGTTCAAATATCATTCACATTTTGCTTTCAACCCTCGCAGAGTACAGCATGGCGCGATGGATCAACCCACTCCATCCATTTGCTGTCGTGCACTGTGAGTGACTGCATTTTGAGTGATCACACATTAACTGCTGCTTAAAAAGAATACATGGTTTGTTGAGAAGTGAACCCAAAAATCAAATCTTTGTTTTCTGATTTCAAAGAATGCAAATTCTGGCCTTACTGCATGGTGTATCAACACACCACCTACCATTAGATTTGGAAAAACTACATATAAACCAAACACTACATTTGAAAGATATTTCGCTAAATAAATTAGGCACTGCATTGACACCGCTGCACTGTTCATATGTTAATCTGAACTCGATATGAAAACTAACTATACAAGTCCCTGTGACTCTAAGCATAATCTTAACCCTAACCCAGACCACAATAATGACCCTAACCAGACACTTTTGCTAATCATACTCAATCCTAAATCTAATCCAAATCTCTAGGATAAACCCTCCTCTAACCCTATGTGTGTTTGCACCTCTTACACTATTCCTAAACATCAACCATACCCCATGTCAAACCCTAAACCGCACTCGTGAGTCAGATGAAACGATGGACCCCCCCCAAACCTAGAATTGGAAATGATGCTCTCCGGACCCATAGCGTCACTATCCTCCCTCAATCTGAGCGACATCAAGGCCCACATCTCTGTACTCATGTACGCATCTGCACAATTTTTAGAATTTATACTGCTATTCCCTCCATCTCCACAAATACTTTGCTATTCTGTTAATATTTCACAATTTGCCATCATCTTGTTTGGCAGAAGACCTAGAGACGCGAATCACCCTGTGAGGGACGTTGTAATCAATTCGAGGATTCTTCATCTTAACCAGATCACGCTTAACAATGTTAGGGCTTTTGACACAAACATCCACAGAGCACCTTTGTTACAGTGATTTATCTTTGTAGTGGATTTTATGTAGTGGATGTGCACCCCTACAACTTGGCCACAAGTGCATAGAGTAGCAATATGTGATGAATCTATGAAACACCATCTGTCTACTGGTCAGGTCATACATTTATAGGATAAAGATATGTGTCCATATTTAAGTTCCCGGCTGCGGTTTACCGCTCAGTGGCATCCCTTCTTCCATCGAAGGTTCACCGGCGAAAGCTCCGGAGCATCCCCAGGTCCCATGTGCATCATCTTGCAATCCCTGAAGCAGCACGGTCACGGTCACAAGTGATTTCACAGTGTCGGCAAGGCGGACCTCACATTGTAAAGGAATGAAAATCTGAACGAAAGAGACAAGAAATGGCTCTTTTCTGCCTGAAATTGTTTCCAGTGCCCAGGAAGAGTCTGCTCAGAGAGGCTAGACATGGGAGAATGATCGCCTTGGATACCCTTCCCCCGACATGGACGTCCAATCCTGCAGCCGACAGACCTACGACCACTCGAGTTGTCTCATGTCCGCTGCTGAAGGTCTGTCCACCCCAAGTCTTTCTTTGCATTCTGGTACTTGCATCCCAGCCCTTTACAATCAAAATAGTGATGATGGCGATTATTCTACGATTCTAACATTGCTATTACATCTGCTACTACTACTGCAGAAGTAATATTGTTATTATTAATTGTAGTGATATTAATAATGATAATTAATAATTAGCAGTAGTGCTTTATTATCGTTGTTAATAATAGAACATATCATTTGATATGATATGATATATGATATAATATAATATAAAATATAAGTTAATATGATATGATAGGGTATATGATCTAATTAATAATTTAATATGATATGATAGGATATATGATATAATATAATATATAATTTGATATGATATGATATATGTTATACAAAATATAATGTGATATGATATATGATTTAATATAATATAAATTATAATTTAATAAGATACGATAGGGTATATGATATAATATATAATTTGGAATTGTCAGAGATTAAAAGAGGACACAACCCTCCCAAAATGTGCTATTGATCTGATTATGGTCCTGAACTTGATTTACGGAAGGGTTTTTCGCATTCTGTGTCTGTGGGAAAATGTGTTAGTACATATGTGTCCAAGACCTACACACAGGGTATTGTAGTCTGCTGATAGGCAATACATTTACAGCAACACCTTGCCGCTAGTAGTTTCAAATAATAACAAAAAGGTATAAATAATAGTTTGGGGAGCATGTTGATATATTATTATTATTAGCATTAGATTATCAGAAGCAATGTTATTTTTAAAAGTTTGCAATATCATATTTTATCATATCATATCATAATAAATTATATATTATATCATATATCCTATCATATCATATTAAATTATAGCTATAAAAATATCATAATCTAATCCCAGAGACACTTAAAACATGACTTTCATTACCAAAGGCCTACACTTCTCAAAGGTTTTTTTAACAATCTTGAGTGTTTTTGCCCCTTTTGGTGTTTGCCAATGGGGTGTGGTCCCTATGCTATCCGAATAATGACGTCCGACACTCACTCTTATTCTGAGCCTCATTGACAAAACATTTTATGTCCTCCAGAGTTATTTTTTCTAAACAGTTAGCAATGCGCAGCTTGTAATGTAAGGTCCGGGTAGCAGACACCCGACAGAGATGGTCATGGTATAAGAGCCATCGATCATTTCACTGC
Source organism: Lissotriton vulgaris (assembly GCF_964263255.1). Classification (NCBI taxonomy): domain Eukaryota; kingdom Metazoa; phylum Chordata; class Amphibia; order Caudata; family Salamandridae; genus Lissotriton; species Lissotriton vulgaris. The sequence continues at coordinate 128,238,043 of NC_141691.1, read as the reverse complement.
TCAGTCTCAAAATCGAATCATTTACTTATTTTGACACCCAATTTCAAAAAGTCGTCTTCTGGCCCAGTACACAACATTAATCTATAATTGACATAAAGAAAAATACAATGATATTGTGGTAAAGCATAGTCAACATTAATGCTGACAAAATCAGTCTATTTGACCAGGCAGGTTCAGCATAAAGCAATGGACATTCCTCTTTAATTAGCCATATATCAATTGGCAAAAAAATAGATGCTGCAGTTCAACTCAATGAAAACTTTAGAGACAATTGCTCTTCGCTTGTTCTTCTGGTGTTCATGGTACACAGCAGTGTAACTTCATGTGACTCTGAACCCACCAGAAAACACAAGCTTCCTGGCTAGACAACCTATCTTATCCCAGCGGCCAATTATGTAAGCCGAACAGGCAAATCAGATACAAGGGCTAGTGTTCACCGCGAGCCTGTGGAGAGAGTACAGGATTGGTGAGAACTCATCATACCCACAGGCGCTGACCACCAATCAGGTTGCACGGTGAAGCCTGCTGTTATTTAAGTCTTCATAATACCAGCCAATGGCTTATGTAGAATTGAGAGGAAATGGAAAGTGCACCAATTGTTTGTGGAATTGATACACCAGGAAGAGGATTCCGCATTTAACTGTCCTCACTCACTCGAATGCTGTGGTGGAGACAATTCAACCTGTAGAGCAGATTCTGACAGTGGATTCTTCTTCTGGGTTGGCACTTCTTTTAGGAACTGGAAGATTTCACTCACCTCCACTGTAAACCAGGCAGTAGGTCTGCGAGCGCAAACCGGGGCAGTACTGCTGGCGACGGGCCAGGAATCAAGGCATACGGCAAGGAGAAGGACGCACCCTGCTTGAGATGGGCCATTACTTTGCAACTTTCCGAGCCCAGAGAGTTGCAAACTAATTGCAACTCTACGGGCTTCCCATCTATAATTGGATCATGGGGAGTGGCTTTCAGCAGAAGTTCACAATACATCTCAGCTACTAAAGTGGACCCTCCCCCTGCGTTAAATAAAGAAGTCCATATTCACTTTTATCGCCTGGCCAGGTTTGAAGAAAGTTCACAGGCCATTTATGAGGAGTTGAGTTGGTGGCACAGACGTTGAGGACACACGTGAAACACGCGTGACTTGGTAGCTGAGGATTTACTTGCCACCCCTCATCGCATTAACAGTGAGGAGCACAGTCCCTGGTAAATACAATTTGGCTTTACACATTGAGTATCTCTGGAGTAAATCGCCTATTAAAGGGCCAGCGTCCCATGTTGTAATATTCTCCTTATCCTGTGTTTACACTGGACTTTGTTTCTGGTGTGCAGGCACTGTGCCAGAGTGAGGCAAAAGCAAGCAGCCACCTACGGTACTCCTAGCAAGGGATGCTACATGGCTCAGACAAGCAGAAAGTTTGGAACTATCACCCACTGAGAGGGCAGCGAAAGGTCCCTTCCATTAGGTTGACAAGATTCCTTGCACCAGCCATATTGTGCCTGCCTGCCTCTCATGAGGGGAGATGTTGTTGAGCGACAGTACAACGCTGCTTTCCCATGCGAGACACCCACCTCCGGGGGGCGCAAGAAGGGGATGCAACAAGATGGAAAATGTGCTCGTAGCTTCCCCTCGCCTCACGATTAGGCATCTTCCTGGGTAGGGGCCTGAACCTCCTAATGAAACCTCTGTCCAGTCTCTTTGGTGGATCACAGCAAATGTGGCTAAAAAGGTGGGCTTTGAGGCACTACCTTTGCAATCACTGGGCAGCATCCTCAAAGAAATCGACGGCACCCCTGTATTCCCTGGTACTATTGTAAAACAGAGCAGCTTCCGGAAGGGTGGTAGCTGGCCCATGATCACTTCCTCTTTAGAGGGAACCAGCTCCAAGGTGAACCCTTTAAAGGCCGCGTGAAGTATTGCATCAGTTACATGAAGCTATGGGACATGTTTGTTAGTCATGTCAAGAATCCGTTTCAATTGTCACTGGCTGCCATTGGTAACCCATCACCTTGTTTAATAAACCCACAACAACATTTGCCCAGGATCACACAATGTGGTCAAGTAAATGAAGACAATGTAAGAATGTAAATCTCCTAGATCGAGCGCATACAGTTTAACCACTAGATGCCATCTAATGGCTGCTGACATGGCAAAAAGTGAAAGAGGCATATAAAAAAAAAACATGGTATTGTGCCCAGAATTACATTTCAATGCAAATTCTATCTACACTAAGAAAGTCTAAGGTGTATTAAATATTGCGATATAGTCGCTGCACCAGCAAATGCCAAGAATGCCCATGCACCCTCTTTCTTCGCCTACACTGGGGGGCTGTTGACGTGGGAGCCAGAAACAAGCACTGGCGTTGCCATGGTGCCAGGGGCCACAGTGCAGACCAGGAAGGTGGGTTCCCAGACTAATGGATCAGTTTTGTAATGAAACTCGGGGGGGGGGGGGGGGGGGCAGCAAAGTGCATGGAGGCCACACCTTCTAAACGCCCACTCCTTTAGCCCCTACCTCCCCTCCCCCAACCCACGGACGCACTTAGGCCCTCTCAGTTGCCGTTAGTACACAGTACCTGAGGGGGCCCCCTAGAACTCTGCCTCTCGCACCTTGTTTTTTTTACGTTACTGCTTTGAATGGGTAGCGCAATATTACAGAAATAATCAAGGTCCAGTGGGCCCCTCAGGCCTCCTGGCAGCACTGCACGATTGACAGTCACCGTTCTTCTGACAGGCTGCCACTCAGGACTTGTGTTCAGCAAGATTCTTAACAACCTGGTGTGACCAGCATTATAGGTATATAGCATCCTTGGAGGCTACCGACCCCCTTTTAACACTTTAGGGGTTCACGATCCGAGTAAATACAATAATGAGGCGGGCGCGCCCCTGCGTCGCCCGGGTGCTCCGTGACAGGCCCCGCAGGTGGGGGGGGAGGGGGGGCCCCAATTATTCTCTTCCGCTGCTCTTTGACGGTCACGTGGCTCATTAGGCGGACACGTTTCTTAATTATACAGGTGGAGGCAGCGGGGATGTCTACGGGAGCTACTTCTTAATTAAGTCTGGAGAAACTTTCCAACCGAGGTCATTAAGGCCCCGCGCGCCGGCCCCGGGGAACCGTGCGCGAGCGCGAGTGACCACGCGGCGCGCGAGCATCTGACGCAACACTCGGGCCCAGGGCTGCCCGGGGCTGCCCAGCCTGCCAGGTCAGCCGAGTGTTCCTTGTACGGCCTTGGTTCGTTTCTGTTTTATATTGTGGGTTTTGTAGTCTTGTTCTCCCGATCAGAAATCCGGACCTACTACAATCCCAAGGATGCAAAGCAAAATTCTGGTCTGGATGAACTTCCCGGGAAACGTGAGAGCTCTCTCAAACGATGTCCGTGACCGGAAGTGCTAGTTAACTCGCAGGGAATAAATCTTCCAGATTATGATCCCACCAGGTGAGAACTAGAGTTGAATTCCCCTGCTTGCCCCCCATGAATGGCTCTACAACAATCCACTTCCTCCATGTTCCATAATGTTTACCCTCGAAATAATAATTCTTTCTGCCAGAGTGGAACTTGTCCATAGGACAATTTGGTGTGTGGCCACTTTTGACTGTTTGCGGACCTGTTATATGGGCTGGTGGGCCGGTTATTACCTTTGATTTCTATATTACCAGGCAGCAAACACAAATGCATGAAGTTTCTTTCCCATTCCATACAGCGCGTTGTTACAAGTTTAAAACCACTCTGATTTGCAAATGGGGGCCACTTTTTTTATTTATCTGGTTCATTTAATGGGGTCACTTTTATTTTTGGTGCCGGGGCCTATTTCTAGTCCAGTACGATTCTGCTTTCTGCATGGAATCCTTCCCCTATAGACAGTACTTCTCAGTTACGCTATCTTTGGCGATGTCACTAGCGTAACTGTGGGAGAGGATGTGTATGGATCAGGGGTGTGCACCATAGTACCAGGAGGATTGGATCATGCCAGACATTTCAAAATGCCCTCATCATCCGATGTGAATACGATTTGTTTAAAGGAATTAACTTGCATAGAGGATTAGCCCTCCTGGACCTACTTTGGACACTCCTAGTATAAACTTACTGCACTCAGTCAAGCTCCTCCCAGCCCTTTAGTCATGAACTTAAGTTGCCAAGGCCCTGTGAGCAGTAAGTAACCCACCTCTCCTTGCTAGAATATTTTCGACTTCAAGGCATAACAATGGATGCAAAACAATCAATATTGATATATTGATATCGCTTATTAAGTGTGACAAATGCCCGAAGGTGTCTTGCCGCCGACATCTAAGCAGGTAGAAGGACAGAACAGAGACCAAACTATAGTGAGGTCGGAAAAAGCCAAGTTTTAATTTGTTTTTTAAAACTAGAAAAGCTCTGCTGGAGTTTAAGTTCAAGAGGAAGTTTGTTTGCAGGTGGAATGAACAAAGCTCCTGCCATCCCATGAAACTGTGTTGTAATTGGGGCCTACCATTGTTTTGGATGTGGTGAAGCGCAGGAGTCTCCATTATACGTGCCATCTCAATCTTTTCCACGAAGACTCTGGGCCTATCCTAACCGGGAGCCAATGAAGCTCCTCTAACACTTGAGACACTAGGTGGAATTTGGGTACCTTCTAAAGGAGCCGAGCTGCTGCATTCTGTAAAAGCTGGGGTCGGTTTAGAGAACCTACTTGAACACCCAGATAAAAGACTTTACAGTAGTCCAGCCTAGACAGTACTAATGCAATAACAACTGATTTTTGCAGCTAAAAAGGAATATAAGGGAGAATTTTTAGAATATAAAAGCAGTACATAAGGTGGTAAGTTTACTAACCTGATCACCAAAAGTAAGATTGGCATCAAACATCACCCCTAGATTTCTAACTTTCTGGACCAGACTAGGGAGGGCGCCAATGGACGAAGGCCTCCAAGAAGAGTTCCAAAATGAGGTATCCCTTCCGAAAAAGACGACCTCGGTTTTGTCAGAATATAACATAAGACTATTGTATCTCAGCCAGTTGGCGACCTCGCACATGCAATTGTTGAAGCGTTGCGATACCTCTTCAACATTGCCCGAAATGGGCACAATAATTTGAGTGTCGTCTGCATAAGCAATTGTGAAAAATCCAAAGGACTGAATACGTTTAACTAGGCAGCCAGCATAAATGTTAAAAAGCGTAGGCTCAAAGAGGAACCTTGGGTGACACCACAAGGTAAGGAGAAGGATTTTGACCCAAATTCCCAGAGGAACCCCCAACTGCTTCCTATTGGGGAGAAAGAATCGCAGGAGATCTAGAGCTGATCCACAGATCCCAGTATTAGTTGCACAATCTCTGAGGACACCATGGCTCACAGTGTCGACCAAACAATCAAAAGTAAAAGAACAGAAGATATACAAATATGAAAGTTATTTTTTAAAAAAAAAGGTTTTGTGGGAAAATAGAAACCATTCTGTTAACCCCTTCGAGGCTGATGACGAGCTGGGCTCGTCATGGTGTAGCCTCCTCAAACACTGATGACGAGCCCAGCTCGTCATGAACAATGGGTTTTTTAAAAAGTCAGCATTCCAGAAGAATCAGAGCAGCGCGCATGTGGTTAAAACATTGATTATCAAATTAAAAATTGGTACAAATAGAAAGTATTGAAATGGACCGGTTGAGATACCACTAACGAGAAGTAAAAAAACCTCATCAGAGAATTAGTCTTAACAAAAATAGCTAGTGTCCCCGAGAAGTCATTGGCAAACCGTGGGTCTTACACAAGGCACCCAAGATCTACTCAGGTCTTTTTCAGAGACCTCTGCAATTCTAGGCCCTTAGCAACATGAAGGGGTGGTGGAGTTTGGGTTGCATGTATGTGTGCTTCTGTGATGACAAAAGCACTATAGGGTTCATAGCACTTGTGGTTTTTAGGGCCAATTCAGGTCTTTTGAGGATCAAGGCTCCCCGGCAGGGCACCGTCATCCCATACCGAGGCTCCATCCTGCAGGCCCCTCATTCCGACTGTAGGCACCCAGGGGCTATAGCCTGTATTGGTAGCACGGTACCCACACTCTTGGATCAAAGCTAGGGGATGCTGAATACTCACTCCCCAAACAAACAGAAAATCTCCCATGTAGGTTTTTATGGTCACTGATAGAGATTCAGAATCACAGCTAGCTGCCTCCTCGGTCCCCGGGCTTCTGGATCTGTCGCCTGGCAACCTTCGAGAAATCCATCAGTCCTTCCAGCTTTAAAATGCCAGCCCGCATCCTTTTGAGAGGTAGTTGGTGTAGGGTTTAAGATGTCTTAGAATGTTTGCTGGTAGAATGTTTATGGATATATGTCCAGTGGGACCCCTTTGACGATTGTTGTAACTGCGCTGGCCTCTTGAAAGCATTACAGGAATCCTATACAAGATAAACAACTGCATCAGCCGAGTCAACTACACCCAGAATCTAAATCACTCACTGAACTTATAACATCTTAGGGCCGTGGTTCGTAACCTGTGGTCTGAGGACACCTGGGGGTCCGCAAGGCCTAATCAGGGGATACGCGTCCATCTTACAGAATTAAATAATATTAAAATGAATACATTAAAATGTATAAAGTATATACAAATAAAGAAGAAACATTTAAAATGTGAATTTTTTTTCTATATTTGATTGTGAAATACCAAAATATTTGAGCATTTGCTTGCTGCATGCTTGTTTCTGTATTTTTGCGTATTGTTTGGAGGTTCAAATCATAGAAAATGTTTAGTCCTGGGGTCCCTGGCTTCCAATAACGACTCAGTTGGGGTCCCCCGATTGCAGTAATCAGTCAGAGGGTCCACAGAAGTCAAAAGGTTAAGAACCCTGCCATAGGGTACCCTTCAATTTATGCAACTTCCATTTGGGCTTGCATCAGCCGCCACCGTTTTTCAATGAACGATGAGTGAAATTTTGAAGGATATCCGAAATGTCGTTTTTTCCCAGGATGACATTTTATTGTTTGGCAACAGTGTGGAGAACCACAAAGTGGTTTTGCTAAGTGTGCTGAAAAGATTGACACACATGGATGCCCCTACGCAAAGAAAAATGTTATGTCCTGGAAGAGGAAGTGGAATACTTGCGATATACTATTTCTAGTGAAGGGGTTAGGCCAAAAGCGGACTCGGTTAGTGCTATAGTGAATGCTAGTACGCCTGCTGATAAAGAACAGCTTAGTTTATTACACAGTTTGTGGAAAATGATGGGGTGAAAACAAAAGTTCTAAGGATGTGGTTGAGAAAGGGGGTTGCGTTTGTATGGCAGGAAGCCGAACAAACATTTGAAGCCATTGAACACTCGATAGCACCAACTAGAATTCTGACCACTTTTGATATCAACAAATAATCAGTGATTACTGTGTGCATCAGAATTGGGTGGTTTTGTCTCAGAAACATGATGAGAAGGAAATGACTCTTGTGCTCTGAGTGACTCAGAAAAGGTTTACTCGGCCATAGAGAGAGTGGCATTAGCAGCATCTTAGGGAACAGAGCATTTTAAGAAATATGTTTGGGGAACCAAGGTCATTTTGCGAATGAATAGCAGGCCCTTGCTCAAGATCTTAAGGCTAAGGGGTAGGGTTAAGAGCTCAGTTAGACTGGCAAGGTTTGCGTCGAGGTTACAGAATTTTACCTACACTAAAGAGTATATTCCAGGTTGGTGTATGGAAGTGAGCAAATTGGTTACTTCCAGACTAAGGAAGTGGTAGAGTGTGTACATGATGCCAACAAAGGCCTGTACAATGCTGTTAAGAAGGGGGAGTGGATTGGTGCTAAGGAGAAGGGAGAAGAAATGAAAGAAGGAGTGAAATAAATTAGAAAGGGAGCAAGAGGAAAACCTTGTTTGCCAGTAGGAGTGAGAACATAATGTAAGATTGTGGGTGAATTGACAGTGTGTACTGATCGGTTGATAATGAGGGGAGAAAGGTTTGTACCTCCCTATGATGTGAGAAGCAAGTTCATTACCTAGGCTCATCAGGGGCATTGGGATTAAACTGTGTCTAACAAATGTCTGAAGGAGAGATTTTGGAGGCCAGGACTACACATGGAAGACACCAGGAAAGCTGTAAGGCTGCTTCTTATGTAAAGAAGGAGAGGATAGATTGAGGGTGAGTTAGGGTAGCAATACCCAGCACATACCCTGCGCATACAGGATCCAGGTAGAACTTGGGTCAAAATGTGCTTAGACATTATCGGTCCTATCGCTGCTGTACCTCAAATGCAAAGGAATGCGACTGTTATAGTTGTTCATTCCAAGTGGCTGGTAGTAATTTTCATGAGTACCATAACCACCCGTAGTACAAGTCTTGAAATATGTTTTTTTCTAGGGAAGGCATAACTCAATTTATCACTACAGACAACAGAACACAATTGGTGTAAAGCCTTATGGGATATTTTATTAATAAGAATGATATGAAACATATTAGAACATCTAGGAATAAACCTCAGTCCATTTCTCAAGTGGAAGGGCCAATAGGTTGGTGAAAGGCACATTGAAAATGGCCCTTAGGAGTGGAATGAAACTTGATGAAGCCATGAGGGACATGGTATAGGCCTTAGCAGTGCAGAAAATAGCAAGGCAGGTGTATTTCCCTTTCTCATGATGTGAAAAAAATGTTCTAATAAGGTGCCATATTGGAAATAGATGGAAGGTGATGACGGTAAAAGAATGGAAGGTGCTGGTTCATGACATGCGGTGATCAAGAGAGTTGATTGAGTCAACATCAACCCTGGAGGAGTTTCTAGTGGGTTGTCAAAATTTAAGAGACCATTTAAGGTGAATTATGCTTCGAGTAATTGGGTGGAGCTTCCGAACGGTCAAAAATGTAACTTACGTTCAGCTGGAGCCTTGACAGTGACTATTTACACTATCTTGCTGCCGAGTAGCTGAAGTCTGTTTTCTATGTTCATGGACAACCTATGGTCATCGATACATCTGCAATTGCTTCAGTTCATATTGTAATTGTAATTGCATTAATATAGTGCTTACTACCCCGGATGAGGCATCGAAGTGCTTTTCTGCAAACGGCACACCACTCCGGATTCCAAAAGGATTAGTGGTGTATTAGTATAGCGAAATATGAGTATAGTATTAGTATGGCGAGGTACGAGTTAATTTGAGCGGAGGACATGTGAGTCTGTTAGTTCATATGACTGAATCTGCAAGGAGAGGATTCATTCTGTGGTACCCAGCCAATAGGGCTGAGCCAAACAGACCCCTTAGAAGCTCACTGCCCATCAGCATCTCACAGAAAAATACATATTAAAGCAAACTGCTCCCTTCCTTTGATTGCTCAAAAGTAAAATAAATACTGGGTTTGTTACATTGCCCTCTGCAACTAAGAACATAAAAGCATTGGAAAGTGTGCTCCCTGTTGTCCATGGGAAGGAGCAGCCGGAGATGCATGCCTCCAGTGGGTAGGTTTGGTATGAAGTTTGGAGCAGACTTCAAACATTTTGGGGATTCATAAGGAATGTTGGATCACCCACTGGGAATCCACAACAGCTGAAGATGTTTTGGAGAACTCCTCCTTAGCAAACATTACTTGTGAAAATTGTCACTTAGTGAAAAATCAGTATGTGCAAATCATGCAAAAATGTGCTTTTGTGTTTGCAAGGAAACGCGTGCATTTGCATCTGTAGCTTTATCATTTTTGTTTTGTTCCTTTGGGTAAATATTTCCTTCTGTGGACACACTCCTTTTACAGCCACAAAGATTTATTGGGGGTCCCATTCTTCTCCCTTCATTGGAAAGACACTTACGCTCGCCTTTCGCAAACATAACCACGCGTGTTACAGGTTTGAGAATCCACATGCAAGGTGTTTTTAAAATCCATAAATTTGAGCTTTTGTGGTGTTAGTTGCATTTTGTAGAGCTGCCATCCTCACCATAATGTTCTGCCTTTTATCTCCTATAATTACAACAGTGGAAAATCCACTATACTTGTGGAATTTCCACCACTCGAGGTCGAATCATTGATTATTTTCCATCAATCCTAAATGTGTGCCACTGTGAAATAATCCACAGAACATATTTAAAGGATGGCCGCAGGTTTTGACAAATGACCAGTGGCCAGACTGATGAGCCAGGGAAGAGATGCTCTCAAGGTAGGTATCCGATCTTATTTTGAAACCTCTGTGCAACTGTCTTAAGCCCAGAATATTGTGCATTTTTAAGATCAAGACCACCTATCGCATCTGATAGGATTGGGTACTTTTGCCTAGGGTCACAACACAGTCACTATCATAACAAGAGAGATGGCTTCTCATATCTGGCCAGTGGACCACCATTTTCAGATGTTCTGTAAAAAGAAGCAGCTACAGGGATCTTTGCTGTATCATTCTGCTTTAGATTCCTTACTTCCTCTATTCCTCAGAGGGTGCTTTCCTTGTAAGTTATATAGAACAACTGTTGGACTTGGCTAATTTTGCAAGGTAATCCCAGAACATTTTGCCTTCCTCTGGTATTCTTTCTGACCTGTTGGTGGTTTTAGGACTCTGGGCACTTCTTTCACTGCTGGTCAGTGTTAAAGTGCATGTGCTCTCTATGGTAAAATTGGCAAGATTGGTCTACACCTATTTGGCGTATTTAATTTACCTATCAGTCCCTTTTAAAGTGGTATCTCGTATACCCAGGGCCAGTAAATTAAATTATACTGGTGGGCTTGCAGCGCTGCTTGCGCCTCCCACCCAAGTAGCCTTTCAAACCTGTCTCAGGTCTCTGCCATTGCAGGACCTGCACGCGCAGTTTACTGCCTCTGTGACGTTGCACTTAGTGTGGTTGCCACTTCTGTGACTCCCCTTTTACTACATATCAATCACCCCTAAGGTAGGCTCTAGTTAGCCCTATGGGCAGTGTGCGGTGTAGGTAAAAGGTAGGACATGTGCCTTAACTGTGTGGCATGTCCTGGTAGTGACAAACAGCCTATTTAATTTCTCACTGCTGTGAGGCTGCCCTGTCATAGGAATGCATTGAGGATTCCATGATATATGTTTCAGTGGTAATTCCTGACATGAGAGGAGTAGCGTGATCAAGTTTGGTATGTTTGGAATAGTGGTGATAAATGCTGCATCATGGTGTTGGCAGATTTATTATCACTATTTTAGAAATGCCACTTTTAGAAGTGGGAATTTCTGTGTGCTATGTGTCTTTGTGCCTGTCTGCTGTGTATTGACTGTCTGGCCTTGGAGTGACAAAGGATGGGGAGGTGCCATGGCTCCAGAGGGTCTGGGTACGTCAGCACTAGGCTGAATAGGCCTGATCTGGATTTGGAGTGGTGGTAGGAGTAGCAGCGGAACCTGAATAGGGCTGTGCTTGCCTTTCTCAATGATGGCTCCGCCCCCTGTCGTGTGTCTGGGGCCAGGGCCTACACTAACAATAGAGGTGGTGTGCACTTGAAAGGATGTGTGTAAGTACCCACCAGAATTGATTTTGTACTGGGCACACCGCCCTGTGCCAGGGGGAAGAACAAAGACACTTTGTGGCATAAATATTGGGGCTGTGACCCCATTTCTGTTGTTTACTATGAACTGGTGGAGGAGAAACCACTGGGAGGGGGTGGGGGCGGGACTGCTGCCCCAGAGGATTGCTGTGCCAGGGAACCCCAATCTGGATTCTGCTTATGTGCTGTCCTGAGCCTAACTCCTGCTCTGCTCTGCCAGTGAACTCCCAGGATATTTGTGACTTGTCCTCCCTGACTCTAAAGCAGCGTGTGGTGAGCGCTGTGCCTATCGGACAGCAGCATGGGACAGGGGATGATTTTGCTGACCGAGCCCGAGATGTGGGCTCACTCTCATGAAGGGTGGCTGTCGCTGGAGCAGCCCATGCCGCTGAAGACAGAGAACCTGCAGGGAGGTGAGCGCTGCACGCTTCTGTCCCCTGAGCCCATGGTGTGGGCTCTCTGCGCAAATAAAAGTAGGAAGGAGCTCAGGCTGCTTGGGCCGCGCCGCACAACAGCCCTTTCCTGGGCCTGGCAGAGAGAGGAACCTGTGACATAGACCGATGTGAAGAAAGCAGGAAGTCAGGCAAAGGAAGCCAGGTTGTGGGCGGGGCTACCGTCCGAAGACAAAGTCGCCGGAGACTTCGCTCCGGGTCCTGCTCTTGCCTTGCGGGGAGCTGTTGTAGCTGGGCCCAGTGGGGCGAGTAGAGTCGCCAGAAGCCAGACAGTGCCGGAACGCCAAACAGGAGTGTGGTCGTGGGTGAATGGGACCGCGTCCCAGGGACTAATCAGCTGGAGAGGAGTAGGGCATGCGAGGAGCCATGTTGGTCCGGATACAAGCTGAGAGCTAAAACGATGGCGGGGGTATCCTTGAGAGGAAACCTGTTACGCTGCAACTAAGCCGCCAGGTCAGTTCAGTGGGAGGCCTCTGTCTCTGAGGCATTTCAATTGCCGGCATCTCTGGAGGGTCCGCGGCCCCGTTGGCCAGGGTACAGTATGCCGAGCCCCGCCCTCTACTATATTGGTTGTTGGCAGCTGCACCACTGTCTGTGGGCAGCAGCCTTACACTAACTGAGGCACTTGCTCATCGGTGGTATTGCGGGGCAAGAACAGGACAGGGCCCCTGCTTAGGAATGTGCTGACTTAGGGTCAGCGTCACTGGGAGTATGGCAAACCCAGTTGTGGGCACGCAGGTACTAAAGTACCCAATCTCCGTGTGAGGAGCCCCAAGGCATCTGTAAAATGAGCGCAAGAGCCCTATCATAGGTTTCTGCTGCTGATGAGGTTTAGGCATAAGGTGGGCCTGATGTAATTATGATGGATGCATATTATGCTAAGTGCTGTTATGATGTTCAGGCCTCATGTTGGGTGCTAAGTGCACACTTACCAGTAGTTACTGGTTGTCTTCACTAACTGTGAGTTGTGATGTTATGACTGTGGCCCGATTGGCCCTGGGGTGTATATAATCTCTGTAAAGTCATGCCAAGTGCCAGGTGGCACAGTGTATGTATGTGACTATGTTCTAATGTGTTTAATGGATAATACGAAGGCTCTTTTTACATAACCTTGTGTGGAGTTTCTTTTGTGGTGCGCCTAGTGTGTCACTGCTGTGTGTGTGTGTTGCGCAAACGCTTTACACATTGTCTCTGGGATAAGCCTGACTACTCTGCCAAGCTACCAAGGGGTGATCAGGGGTAATCTTCAGTGTGTAACTCCCTTGCCCTGACTGGAGTTGGGGTTAATGCCTGGCTTAGGTGCATACCCCAGCCAACCAGAAATCCAATCCAACAACCCTAGCAGCGGCATAGCTAGTATAATATGGACCTTAGTCAGGGCCACTGAAATTATGAGATTTTGCAGCTGCAGCGATTATTGCATAATTATAAACTTGCCGCGTTTGCCACATAATCCATCATCTGCAGCATAAACTGCAGATTTTAACAAAAATATGCGTTTCTCGCTAAAACGGTTCAAAAACTAAAAACACAACAGCAGCACATGTTACCGTGCAGTGGATAAGCCTTCTGCAAAGATTGACTGGTCCTCTTTCTGTAGCTTATTGCTATAATCGGCCCTGCCAAGTATCACGCGTCAGGCGTGACACTAGCACATTTCAGTGTGGTGGTCCGCACTAAAATGGATTGTCACGCATTACAGTGCCTCTTCAACTGCCACGTGGAGTGCTGCTAAAAGTGCGCATTATCGACTAAGCAAGCTGTGAGCATGGTGGCACTTCTCCCAGCATGCAGAGGCTAAGAGGTGGTCGCAGCTCTGCGAGTACTGCAGTGCTACATTGAATGCAACTGTTGTAGTGTGCCCACGGCCGACACACGTGGCGCCTAACTTAAACTGACGTCAAAGTCAGTGCCAAACGGAAATGTAGACAGTCAGTGAGATTCAATCTAGAGCGCCGTTCACGCTGTAATTTGTGTTGGTCCGGCGCGGCCGAAAGTAAATGTATTTTGATGGGTTCCTTAGCTTGAGGCGTGCGTTTTGGAAAAGTTTGTATTTCGAAGTCCGTTAGAGTGAGGTTTATCGACACTTTGTGCATCAATGGAAATGAATGTGTCTGTGAGCTTTTTTGAAAAACGTGTCCATTTTCCTTCTGGTTTTTAAATCATGACAGCTGAATTTGTGATTTGAAAATCTGTTTACAAAGGTCGGTGTTAATTGTAGTGCACATTTCGGCTATGATGAAGCAGCTGTTCTCTTCCCGCATGATAGCGTGTTTCATAAAAGACATTTTTTCCGCTTTCCTTTATAAGATGTTGATGTTTTGCGAGCATATCTTTATTAAAAAAAACATGCTTATAAGCCATTCTGCTCATGGAGCCAACAGTATTGTACAAATTACCATAAATAGGTGGTAACAACTTTAAAATATTTATGTTTGAATGCATTAATGAGTATAATACAAAGTTTAGTTGTACACACTACTAAACAGACATAACTTGCTGTTAAACTTGAAAGGCACTCTGGGCCTTGACGAAAGTGCATTATAGCAGTATATCCACCACCCTCAGCCTGTGTCCTAGTCTGGGCCCCGAGTTATTGTTGTTGTCGCCTGACAACACTAGAGCTCTCCTTCAACACATGCTCTGAGTCCGGGAGAGGCTGAGCAGGTGGTGTTTAGGGCAGGCCCACGGCCCACCTCTCACATTAGCCGGGCAGTACCACTGTGACCCGTTCTGCATTGAGAGGTCCTCACCTCCAGCATCGTGACTGGGGACAGACAGACTGACTTGGCTACTGTACAGCAGCTGAGTGTATGCAGCCGGCTGAGCCAGTGAGTGTAACAGACACAGAGACAATTCTGAAGGACATCGGCAGCTGCATTCTTTTTTCAACACCTAGTCGCATCACTAGTGTTATAACTTGTGACTTTACTAGACACAAGGTATTATTAAATTAAAGCTACCGCAATATCGTCACACTGAGGAGGGGTTAAATATCCTTGTTAAAAGTACTTGATTGTACCAATGATACAACGCATATTCCCAAAACTACCATTCATTTACGTGGGCACTAGGTTAGTTCTCTTGGATTTCTGGTGATTTGCAGCAGGTTTAAGAATTTCTTAGAGTTTCCTGTTGCTCAAATGGGTGTCATTTCTGATATTTATATGTTTTCTTTGTCTTCATTGCTTGATTTCATTGCTTGATTTTGCTCGCGAAAAAGTGTCACTCACAATGGTTGAAATGTCACTCATGGTTACACCGATTTTAAGAAAGTGTCACACATAGCAATCTGAAACCTTGGCAGCTATGTATAAGTAGGTATTAAACTGGTACTAATGAGGTGCACCCAATGACAGTGTAAACAGGTGGGAAAAGTACAAAATAATGAAGTAATAATATTTAAAATGTGCCACATTACGCAGCATCATTTGTTTTTTCTTGCCGCATAATTTACTCAACCCTGCCTCATAATTTGGCCCTTTCCTTCCCCTAATTCCAGTGGCCCTAGTCTTGGTGCGACTTGTTATATGTCGAAACCGGTGCTCGAACCCGGGTCGGCTCGTTAACTCGTTAAGGCCGCACCTGAGTCCCTCGCTTCCTGTCTCGCGCTCTCTCTGCCCCGCTCGCCTCATCCGTCACTCGCACGCTGACGTCTCGAGAGCCAGTAAGCAGGGACTTAGTCTGCAGCCCCGAGGCGGGCCCACTGCAGACTTGAGTGCCTGACACGCCATAAACCATGGGCCCAGTTTTCATCGAGAATTAATACTCGGGAAATTTATTGCACGCCCCTGAAGGGCCGCTTTGTCAGCGGCAGTGCTACTTGCAAGCACTTCGAACAGCCGAGGGCAATTCCCACAGGGGGTGCAATTCTTGTTGGCAAAAACTTGGGGGGGCGGATAGTGAGAAATAACGAAGAGCGCTGTGCGGAGGTGCAGTGGACATGGGGTTCTGTTGCAGGGGCATCACTGAACCGGGATCCATCTTTTTATAGCCCCCAGAGCGAGCTCTCCCCCCACCCCGGGACTGCGAGGAACCCCCCTGTCACCCGAAACTGTGAACAGGTTCAGTGGTGCACACCCAGGGTCTGAATTTCCTGACAGTACTTCATACGACTTCAAATGCCACCCCACCATTTTTAGTAAATAAACCATTTATAGTCCGAAATTCCATCTGTCCCGTTTCATATTTCCAGGAAATACAATAATATAACTATAGCCGGGTCCAGTATCATATGCTCCTAGTCACTGAGTCTCAAATGCCCCAGTGCAGTCAGTCGACTCAGAACTACTTTTCTGTACCCCTGTGTGCAGACTCGAAAGCCCTTCTCCAGCTTGAATTACCACCCTGCAGCAGGAATAGATTCTGGTGCCCAGGTACAGCTTCAAAATCCCTATGTACGCGTTCTAATGCCTAAACACAGCAAAGCTTCCCACCCAGGCTAACCACCAACCCCTCCTCGATAGCAGCCACCACACACACAAGACCAATTCGCAAAGCCATTTGCATTCATTAAACAGGTTTACTAGCCTAAATGGCATGGTTTACAGTAGCTAGGCTTTCATAAAAGTGGATTTAGGAGCTATAAATCCATTTACTCCTGCGGAATTATATGCCATAAGTGGCTACAAATATGCAGGAAAAAGTAATGCACAAAGTTGAGATGCTACAGAGTCAAGGCCTAGTTTGCTTTAGAAAGTTGGGAACGCGCACAACCTTGTTAGACCTATGTCGGGGCTACTGGAATTATGCAGCAGGAGAAAGCCACATTATGCAGCGGGGTTGAGCCAATTATTGCGGCGAAAAGGCAAATAATGCAGCACATGTGATAGTATTAATGAATAATTCTGATGTTTTAAAATTTGTTAACACTATCTGTGCATTAGTTGCACCTCATAAGTACCAGTTTTGCACTCAAATATGCTACATAAAGGTGATCAGTCAACCTTTGCAAAAGGCCTTCCACTGCACAGCCACACGTGTTGCTGCATTTTTGTAACTTTTTAACCGTTTGATCTACAGCTTTTTTGTTGTTGTTGCTAAAATCTGCAGATTATGTGGCAGATGATGGATTGTGTGGCAAATCTAAAATCATGCGAAAAGCACCATGCACAATCGCATAGTTCCAGTGGCCCTGCATATATGATCTAATCAATGAACTTATCAATGATGTAGTCAATTATGTCATATGAGAGGTCATGATATGCTGGCAGCATGAGTGTAAGTTATGGATTGTAAAGCTAACCAGAACTAGTGATTTAGCATTTTTTTAGAATTTGCTTTGGAACCATAGCTTCAGTCACTTTAACTATTTTAAATATAGTCATGGTCTCATAAAGGAGCAGACTTGGATTAAATATATATATATATATATATTTATATATATGTGTGTGTGTGTGTGTGTGTGTGTATTTATTTATATATAGTACCCAGTGACAGTTGCCACTTTGTAGTTATAGTTAGGATCGTGTCTCCATGGGAAATGCCTTGCGTTGCTAAAAGCTTTGGCCCCGTCTGACGAATTGCCACAAAATATTCCAAAAAAGAGCCAATTTTTGACTCATTTGCGCACAGAAAGTTTCGGGGTGATCGTCAAGTGGGGGTAGACAAAAAGGGGTCCGAAAAGGTGTTTATGCCATTCATTTTTCAATAGGAACTTTAGACATCGCTACAGCCCAAATCGCTGAACAGATTTACACCAAATTTGGCAGAAAGCTAGATCTTGGTCCAGAAAGAGTGCTTTTTGTGTTTTGTTGTAAATGAAGGTTTAAAAAAAATGGTATATTTCATGGCACGGAGGATCCGCAGAGCTGACAGATCTCAAAGAGAGATCTGATTAGCTGCCACCACCTCAACCAGGAAGTGGTGGCAACCATTTTAGGACTAGAACTTGGTCCGAAATTCCCCCCCAAAAAACGACATTGGGTGGGCACCAGGCAACTCACCTTTAATAGTGCAGGACCTGGGGGAGAGGTCGCGGGGGCCGATAACGGCTCAGGGAGGGGGGCTGTGTTGACCCCTCCCCTTTCTTTCAAGGAGTGGCCCTAGGGCATGGGGTCCCCCAGGGCCTAACAAGGGTCAGGGGAGGGAAGCCACATAGCCACCCTCCCCTTTATTTGAAAAATACGGTCCTGGGGGATGGGGTTCCAGGGCCTAACAAGGCTGATGGAGGGGGGCATAGGGCCCCTCATATTTAATAGTTGATAATGGCCCTGCGGGATGAGTCCCAAGGGCATAATGGAGATCAGGGAGGGGGCCAGTTGGAACCTCTCCCTTTAAATAATGCCCTAAATAAATAAGGCCCAGGGGATGGGGTTCCCAGGGCCTAATGAGTCTCGGAGAGGGGATCACATGGCCCCCCTCACCTTTAGGATATATATGGCCATGGGGAACCGAGTCTGCAGGGCCAAATTATGCTCAGAGAGGGGGACACGCACCCCCTCCTCTTTTTTTTTTTAAACTTTATTTAGCATTTTGGTAAAGACAATGCAAAGCACTGAGTTCAATTGAGTGACATATAGGGTACAATCACAAGATATTACTGATGATGTTTTTACCAAAGCACAGTAGGTTGTACAATTGCGTAAATAATGCATATAACCCGCACAAGACCCCCTTTCCGTTAATCGGTCCATCCAAACATCCCTGTGTCCCTTTCAATGACAGATACACAGGGAAACATAAAATCCTGTTACAATGAGTAGGCATAGTATAATAGTGGCCATTAATGCATAATTTGACTCTTTCTAGCCCACCCCGGTCGGTACTATACCCTGCTCCTGTTGGGTGGGTGGGTCTTGATGTTGAGCGAAAGGAAAGATCTGAAGGGACCCCAGATATCTTTAGGTCGAGAGGAAGGGGGGATAGTATTAGCATACAAGTTGCTTCTCCTAGAACAGGTTGCTAAACTTTGGTTCCAGCTGTGTATAGTCGGAGCCCTCGTACCGCCCCAGTGGATTGCGACTTCCCTTTTAGCAAAGAGTAGAGAGATGGCAGCAAATCTGCGTGTTTTAGGAGGAAACTGGACAGCATACCCCAAAAGGGCAATTTCAGCTAAGGGTTCAATCGGCACTGTATCATTTTACTTAGAGTTTTATGTACTTCAACCCAAAAGGTGTGGATGGGTTGGCACGTCGAGGCAAGGTGTGTGAAGTCTGCTTGAGGAGACTGGCACCGCCTGCAGTGATGTGGTCTAGTAGGATCTATCTTGTGTGCTCGGGCAGGTGTGCTATAAATTCTGCGCAAAAACTTGAAGTGGATCAATTTATGTCTGCTATTAAGAAAGACAGTTTTAGTCACCTTGCAACAGGCCACTCATTGCTCATCAGTAATTGGGTTGCCTAAATCCGTCTTCCATGCGTTACATACCTTTTCATCATTAACTGGGACTAGGTCAGCACATGCCTTGTACAGTTGAGATATAAGATGGATTCCTTTGCTGCTACCAATCACCATTGTAAGGGGGGGAAACGATGGAGGCACTAGTGGATAGTCTGGGAGCAGAGCCCGCAGAGCTGAATGCAGTCTAGCTAAGACAAATTTTTCCATAAACGTGGCATCTGGGAACATGGATGTTTCATCTGGGTCGAAGATGTGGCCCGCAGGGACCAGATCCCCCAGTGTGAGAATATTACATTTAGAGCAAGTCTTTTGCACCAACCTTTCATCAGTTATGGGTAGCAGTTTGGCGTTGGGGAGTGGGAGAGACGAAGAGTACAGTGTTGTGGTGTTTGTAATGCGACTCAATTTAGCCCATGCCCAGCTGGTAGTGGACACCGGCTGAATGTCTGTGGAGTCTTTGGGGATGCCTGAGGCAAAACGGGGGCCAGGGTATGCGGTAAGACGAAATCTGATTCCGGACGTAGGTATGTAATCCTGGCATCTGGGTGGTACCATGTCTGTGCGAAACTACATTGTGCTATCAGAAAGTGCAATTGTAGATCAGGGACCCCGTATCCTCCTCTATTACAGGGGAGTGTCATTATCTGCCATCTCACCCTGGGTGTCCTGTTGCCCCAAACTAGCCTGAGTAAGTGTGATCACAGAGTGCTGAAGAATTTGTTCGTTAGTGGGAATGGTATGTTGTGAAATAAATATAAAAACTTCTGGAGTACAATTAATTTAATAAGGGCTACCCGACCCACCATGGAGAGTGGGAGCCTGAGCCAGGAGTCTATTTGTGTCTCAAGTTTGGAGATCGCCACTCCGTAGTTGCGTCTAATGATCTGGTCAGAATCAAGGTGGATGTGCACCCCTAGGTACTTCTACCCTCTGACCGGCGTCCAACAATCCCAGCTCTTTTTCCAGCCGGGTAAGCGTGCCACAGAGATCACGAAGCACTCCAGAACTCTTAGAGATGCATACACCCCTCATGTAGGCCTTAAACCTCTCCCACAACACCTCCTCGGAGTTCACAGACCCTGTGTTTAATTCGAAGTAGTCTTCTATAGCCTCCTGAATTTCCAGTCTAAACATCTCATCTACTAACGCACGGCTTGGAAATCTCCACTGCCTTTCGAACCCTTCCGGGCGAGGGCTCTTTAGCAATAATAGAACTGGGGAGTGGTCAGAATAGGATCTGGGCAATGTTTGTAGCTCATGGAACCAGTGCGATATGTCTGGGGAGGACAACCAATAATCAAGCCGAGACCACCTGTCATGGGAGCCAGTATAATGCGTAAATGGAGTGTGGTCTGGGTCACAAACTTGGCCCAAGTTCCAGAAGAGGGAAGTGGTCGCACAGTGATTGTAAGACTTTGCATGCTCTAGGTTTAGGATCCGGGGCAGTTGAAGTGCTATCGGTGTTGGGATTAAGAACAATGTTAAAATTACCCCCTAGCAGTAGGGGCATTGAGCCAAGCTGTAGCAGCCTAGAGTGTAGTGCATGGTCAAAATCAGGGGAGTCTATATTAGGACTGTGTATGCAGACCAACCCACCTTGTAACTAAACAATGTGCCCACTACTATTACAAATCTACCTTCTTCGTCACAGGTTATAGAGTGGGACCTGAAGGGGAGGCGTTTGTGTATAGGAATGGCTGTGCCCCTAGCGTAATTGCTATAGTTTGCAAAAAATCTGTTTGGGCCCCATGAGAACGCAAACCGGGCCAAATCGCTGGGTGGGAGATGTCTCTTGTAAGAATGCGATGTCGACCCTGTGCCGTATCAAATAGTGAAACACCTGTTTGCATTTGCGGGTGTCATTCAAGCCCCGAACGTTCCATGTGGCTAGAGTAACATTCAAAGGTCCAATGTTGTGACCTAACTGTGCCATAATAGCGTCTTGATTGAAAGACTGAATAATAACCAACATTTGTACCTATCTAGTGCGTCTGTGATCAAACATACCATAAACTCAGTGCAAAGTAACAACAACCCTTCCCCGCCCTCCACCCCCACCCAGCCTCCCCGCCGTTCGGAGAGGCAATACCAATTTACCGGAAACAGTGCAAGGTACCATAGGAACCAATAATGCAATGAAAAACAAACAATTAGGGTACATTCTATCGTCACCACAATTATCACTAGGTGTACACCAAAGGAGGGGACGTGTACAATCCCATGGCCTAGTAACCGGTACAAAATGTTATACTGTATAAGTTGAATCCCGGTTTTTCCTTCAAGCAAACAAATGTGCAGCAATATAAGAAACTTAAACTTTTAGCCAAGACCAGAGCTAGAGAACAGGTCTGCGCTGGCGACCGAACCACTATGTGGGGGAGTAGCGGTATCCGAGTCGGTGGGGTGTTTGCTGTTAAGTTTGTAGGTGTGGCAGAATTCCTGCACTGCCGTCGGGTTCTCAAAGATTCGGGATCGGCCGTTGACTTCCACCCGTAGTCTGGCAGGATACAGCATGCCATACTTTAATCCCAGGTTCTTGAGTGTTGCTTTAACTCCAAGGTATTTTCTTCTAGCATCCTGTACCACGGCGGTTAAATCGGGGTAGAGTGATAGTCTAGAGCCCTGCCAGGAGAGATCGCCCCGCTCACGAGCCAGATGCAATGCTGTATCTCTGTCTCTAAAGTTCATTATTCGTGCAATAATGGGCCTAGGAGGACAGCCTGGGATGGGTCTTGGGCCAAGTGGCCTGTGGGCACGTTCCACCACGAATCCAGGAGTAAACGCCTCTTTGTCAAACAGGTCGGTCAGGATCGTTTCCACCATATTGTCTATGCGACCAGTGGCTGTGGATTCGGGCACGCCCACAAGGCGAATATTGTTACGGCGACTTCTCGCTTCCAAATTCTTGTTTTTTATTGCAGCATCTTTCAGGATCCGTTCCATGCGATCGATCCTTTTCAGTGATTGCGCCATGCCATCCTCCAGATCCGATGTGCGGGACTGCCACATCAAGACGCCGATCGTGCACTTGGATCTTTGCCCCCAGGTCTGCCATATGTGTGTCCAAGGCGTCACAGCGGACATCCAGTGTTTCGAATCCTGCCCTCATTTCTAGTGGAGCCAGGGCTTTCTCAAGGCTATTAATTGAAAAAAGAGCAATTATATATACTAAATCAGTCAAATAATACCAAAAGAAGAAGAGAGGTGAGATGTGAACCCCAGTATCACCACCAGTGTTGTTAAAAATGTCAATTTGAAGAAAAAAAGCTTCTACTACAAAGTAAATCCAGAAGTTACCTATTTTTTAACTACTTATTTCTTATTTTTTTTGCACTTTGAGACTGGTCACTCTTCATGATCTGGATTTTTAGTAAGCTTTTCTTCTTCAAACTGACATTTGTATCAACACTGGTGGTGATGCTGGGGTTAACATCGCACCTCTCTTCTTCTTTTGGTTTTGTTTGACTGATTTAGTATATATAATTGCTCTTTTTTTTCAAATAACAGCCTTGAGAAAGCCCTGGCTCCACTCGCCAAACAGGGCGAAACACGTGTCGGCTGCTTTGTCCTAAGCTGCATGAATCAACTGCTTAGTGGATAAATGAAAAATTAGCATTAAAGAATGAATTCTTGAGTGAACACTAATAAAAAGAAATTTGATCACATCAACTAACTGGTACTGTAATATCTAAGGACATTTTTCCCATTGATGGTATTGGAATAGAATAATTATGGAAAGGAGGAATAAACGCTTACATCCCTTGTATATTTTGCTTTAAAGGCTGGAGAGCTCCAGAGCCTTAAGCTAACTTTCCTCCAAACAACAACAGATTTGAGATTCATATCCAGTCTAGGGATTCCTGGACCTTTTCGATTTTTTTCACTAACCTCATTTCTAGTAGCAGCGGATTCAACTGGCTGGCTCCGTCTACCAGAACGGTGGGTGGTTGCCGCCATGTCACTAGGCTGGTCTCTAGTAGTTTCCACTAGCTTCTCAAAAGGGAGTAGGTGCTGCTTAGGGTCTTTGCGGCCCATGCCGCGATACCACTGAAGGGTGTGAAGATTGAGGGTAAGGACAGTCCTTATTGTAAGCCGCTGTTTAGGACGTGCTCAGTGGCGCCCCTTGAACTGGACCAACTTGCCGGCTGGTGTAGTACTGTATTATATAAGTTCTCCCCCACTAAATGTTTAGGACCGTGTCTTAAATAACAATATAAAAGGACCGGATGTGGTCGGTGGTCAGGGTAGCATGAGGTCGAGTCTCCGTGCGTTGGGAATCCTTAATGGCAGCAGGACAGACAATGTGCTTGTTGAGTTCAGGTCTGCACTGTGAGGTTTCCCTGTGGAACGCAGAGCGTGCTTATTTATTATACCCCTCAGGCCATTTCGGTGCAGCTCAGTGGGGGAAAGGGATCCTGCGCTATGTTTGGAAAGTCCTAAGCCAGAGGAGCAGGGATGGGGGGCGGCTCAGCACAGAACCAGGCGCCGGCCCACAGTTGCAGTTCAACCCCCCAGGAGCACCGGATGACTTAATTACTGGAGGCCACGGCTTGGGCCTCACCTGAAGCTACGGCACAGGCCCCTTCCCCGCAGTTCCCAGGGAAATATGCGCACTCCGCTCGGGAGGTCTAACTGACCCCCTGGATCGCAGGATGCTTGTTGCAGGTCTGTGTGGTCCGGGCACCACAAAGCCGATGCCGCCACTCACCACACATTCCCCGCTCGGGCCTCCGCTTGTCTCTCAGATCTGCCGACAGCGCTTCAGTCGGGTGTTTCCATTACGTCGCCATCTTGGGTAGCGCTTCTGCAGATACGGCGCAGTTGTTCCCCCAGCTCTCTCCCGTGAGGCTCGCCTGCAGGTCACCACCACCACCACCAGGATGTCCCCAGTTGTTCCGCTGCCTCTCAAGGTATTATGCGCCACATTTGGGCCTGGGAAACGTATGGATTGTTACTTCGGCCGGGAGAGCCTCACCTCAGAGCGGCCATCCCGGTCTGAGGTGAAGCCACGCCCCCGCAGCCACTCCTCTTTAAAAAAAAAAGGCTTTGGGGGCTGGCGTCCCCAGGATCAGGTCCTATGCTCAGCCCTCCGCCACGCATGGCCGAAGACCATGTGCAGTGTGGGGTTGGCTGCCTTTGGAGGGATTGGCCATAGAGCCTGGCCATAGGCCCGGTCTTGTGGCAACCCACCACCACGCATGGCCAAAAGCCTTGTGCAGCATGGGGATTGCTTCATGCGGGGGCGTGGCTGCAAGGCGTTGTCGCAGGCCAGGACCTGCAGCCAATCCACCGCCGTGCACCACCAAAGGCCCTGCGCAGTGTGGGGTTGGCTGCTTGAGGGAGGTTGGCTTCAGGGCCTGGCCGCAGGCCAGCCCTTGTGGCCAACCCTCCACTGTGCATGCTGGACACTGCGCGCAGTGTGGGGTTGGCTGCATACGGGGTGGGGTTGGCCTTGCCAACCCCCGCTGTTCACGGCCAAAGGTGAAATGTTCAATAACAATGCAACATTTTAAACACTAAAAACGACTGAAATTTACTAGCTACAGTTATTGTTATCTCAAGTAACTATGACTCGTGCCCTAAGGTAACTATAACTCAGGCCCTGGCCATGCACTGCTAATTACCCCACACATTACATCACTCATGACATCATTTATAATATCATTGCAACATTTGCAGTGAAATTATTGATGAGAAAACTGGCCATCGCGGGGGCACGAGTTATAGTTACATTAGGACACGAATATGACTCAATGCCCCAAATGCTGCAAAAGAGCTCATTTCTCTAAAGACAGACCTGGGTCATGCTTAATGTAATAAAATAAGTGCTGGGTACAGAGTTTTAATCCTAAACCCATGGCCAACTCTACTGAATATCGGTGTGCTAAATGCCCAGGCTGTGCAGTCTTGATTCCACTTCAGGCCTCTTTAATCCATTGCCATACACACCCTGCCCCTTCATTTCACTCTTGCAGGTTCCTGCTTTCTTTCTTTGTCATATATTTTCATCTTTCTTTTCCTCTTTTTACTTATTGTGTTTTTTTGCGGCTCTTGATCTGGGTCAAAGTCAAATAAGTGCCGGTCCCCAAAAACGGCAAGCAACTACTGGCTCAAATTAAACACTGGCCTTAGGCCAAACGGGGAGCTCGTAGAGCTTAGAGATGTAACTCCCAGCAGCATCTGTGCTAAATTAATTCAGAAAATACAGCTATTGAGAGCAGCGACAACTTGCATTGGTCAAGTGCTCATCACTTAGAGATATTATAAACAGGACCACTGGAATTGTACGATTCTGCAGCGATTTTTGCATAATTATGGATTTGTCACATTTGCCACATAATCCATAAACAGTTGCGCCTTTATAATGGGCGCTGAGCCACGCATGCTGCTTCAAGGTAAGCGGAAGAGTGCTTGTCTGAACCACGCATATGCCTTCACCACACAACACATATGCCTTAACCGCGCATCTACGTGGTTACGGCAGTCAGCGGTCTAGATGTGCAGAACAGGAACAGGAAGGAAAAGGAGAGGAAGCTCCGGGATGCGGCCTGGTAAATGTGGCTGGGGCCGGGTTTTGTGAGGGGGAGTAGTTTTTAAGACTGGGGGCCGGTTTTAGAGTTCAGGGAGAGGGGGACGGGCCGGGGTAGTTTTTAGGACTGGGGGACGTGTTTTAGGGCTCAGGGTGGGTGAGAAGGGGCATTTTTCAGGGGTGGGAGTCAGTTGTAGGGCTCAGGGTAGGGGGCTGGGGTAGGGGTAGATTTTTGGCAGGGGACAGGATTTTAGGGCCCAGGGTGGGAGTGGGTCAGGGCAGTTGTAAGAGCTGGGTGTGGGTTTTAGGGCAAAAGATGGGAAGCAAGAGGCAGTTTTCAGGGCTGTTGGCAGTTTTAGGGCTCAAGGCTGGGAGGGGCTGGAGTTGAGGTAGTTTTTTGGGCAGGGGCCGGGTTGTATGGCTCGGGGTTGGGAGTTGGAGTAGTTTTAAGGGCGGGGGCGGGGTTAATTGCAGTGCTGGGGTATTGGGAGTTAGGGCGCAGGGTGGGGGGCTGAGGTAGGGGTAGATTTTTTTGCAGGTGACAGGATTTTAGGGCCCAGGGTGGGAGTGGGTCAGGGCAGTTTTCAGGGCTGTTGGCAGTTTTTGGGCTCGAGCCTGGGGGGGGGGCTGGAGTTGAGGTCGTTTTTTGGGCAGGGGCCGGGTTGTATGGCTCAGAGTTGGAGTCGTTTTAAGGGCTGGGGCGGGTTAATTGCAGTGCTGGGGTATCGAGAGTTAGGGAGCAGGGTGGGGGGCTGGGGTGTGCACTTTACCATGCATATCCCTTTAGCAATCATGCCTTTACAATAAAATTCGTAAAGGCGTCCATGGTAAAGGCATGCCTGGGAAAGACTCTGCTGTGGTTCAGACCGCGTTCTTTAGGCATGCATGGTTGTATCATTCAACCCACAGAGATATTATAAACAGGATCACTGGAAATATGTGATTCTGCATCGATTTTTGCATAATTATGGACTTATCACATTTGCCACATAATCCATCATCTGCGGCATAATCTGCAGCTTTTAACAAAAAAATGTGTTTAGAGCTCAAAGGGATCAAAAGTTTAAAAAAATATGGTGACGTGGGTTCCTGTGCAGTGGAAAGCTTTTTTCGAACATTGACTGATCATCTTTCAGTTGCTTATTGCTGTATTTGGGTGTTAAATTGGTACTAATTAAGATGAACTCTTTTCTCAAGACACTGTTACCAGACGTAAAAATGAGAAAGAATAAAATATTACTATCACAAAATGGGACGCATTATGACGCATAATTTGCCAAACAATTTAATCAACCCTGCCGCATAATTTGGTCTTTATCTGTCACACAATTCCAGTGGCCCTGATTATAAATATACTTTGAAGCCCTATGGCCCACATATAGGAATCTAAATGAAATAAGCAAATGGTCAGGTACATATGGATCAATAACCGTGCTGCAGGCAGTCCAGCCTGCTACTTGTTTTCTGTCATTGCTGAAAATTCAAGAAAGATTGGTGTATTTATTAATCAAAGCTAGATATGTTAATGCCCCTAAATAAACCGGCTTCTTGTCAGTTCAATGTATCCGCTACTTAGGATGGCCGTGTTACTCCACAACAAACTTTCCATCCCTTTACTTTTAACTTCCAAGTCATTGCTATCAGCTGTGATGGTCTCATTAACTTAAAGGAAGCAAACCACGACTACAGTACCCAGAATGCTTTAGGATGTCACATGAAAGGTCGCTTTAAGACGCCTGGCTGTTTACCCCTCGGTTCATGTCATCGGGGCACTAAGTTTAACCTCCGGGCCTTTCAGGTTTCAAATGACTCATCACAAGTTTTGGCCTAATTGGTTTTGTGGAAGGAAAACCGAACTACAACTGGCAGAACACAGTTCGTCAACTAAATGCCTAGAACTGAAATTAGGTGTCCTTTTTACACGGAGACAGTCAGAAACCCTGCCAAATATAGGATCTGAGGTATTGCACAGAACTGGCCCCAGGCGAGACGCGGGCGCTTCAGAAAACACTGGAATAACTATATAAATAGTGTTTCCCACTGAGGGAAAACGTGTTTCTGTATTATAGTACACAGGCCTTTTCTGCAGACTGATTACAGCAACTGTCAACCCCCAACCCCCCCCCTCCCACCCCTCCTCCCCTCCTCCCCTCGACTCATACATGATGCCCTGGGAGGGAAGGGTGTGCTTTCCCTGGAGGAGGTGTCGGCCGTCGTGGTTCCATTTTCAAGCTGCAACAAGTAGGAAGTCTCCGGCCTCCCTCCCCCCGCCAGCCAGTGGCTCTTCCTGTTGCAGCATCTTCTGCACCGGGTTGCTAAGTAACCCAGGCACGGCGGCTTAGAAATGCAGCCCTGCGCTTATATCTGCAGCTCCCAGAACCACATCACCAGGTAACCCCCGGGAGTGTCCCTCCGCCGTGGGCTGCGACACACAGGTAGAGCCGAGCTCGGGGGCCGCGGAGGCGACGCACGTCATTTGTTCGGCAGGGGTCCATGCGGAGGAAGGAAGAGGGCCTCATTCCAGCTGATGAGGCAGCCCTGGGACGCAGACTTCAGCCATCGAGCGCACGCGCGCTCGGAGATCTTTTTTCGACTTTGCATTATTGACCCTGGTTCAGTGTGAACGCAGAGGCGCATCTCTCTAGAGCGCGTCTCTATCCGCTTTCTGCTGACTGCTGCATGGTTTGCCAGGTGATGCATGCTCTTGTAGGTTCGGACCAAACAAGGTTGCCCCCTCCTTCACAGTGTCCTGCTGAGGGTGGCGTCCAGGACCCACTGCTGCAAAAAAAGCCAACCATCCGGACTCCAGAAGAAACCCAAGAATTCAGCTGGCCTGAAGCAACATCTACCTCCTTATCAGGAAGTCTTGAGACGATTAGGATCACCCATAATTGTCTCATTCATCCATTTAATGTCGAGGATACTCATTCAGCAGGAGAATTCTAGCCAGAATGGCATTTAGCGCTGGGACGCTCCTTTGCTGGAGCAGCTGGGCGCTATATAAGACTATATAACATAACATAACTTAACATAAAAGAAGTGGGCTTCTCAGATATCCACCATGCTTTCCTGTGCCCCATGCTGGCACAAGTGGTCCTTCCCAGACGGACTCTGGCGCTGTGTTCCTATGCTGAGGGAAAGACCCTTCCTAGGCCTGGTGAGGGTGGCATTCGAAGCTGTTCGGTCAGCAGCGTCTCCTGGAGAAAGATACTTCACCCGGCTGGCTGAAATCACTTGTCCCTAAAGAATTGGGTCGGTTCTCACTGGCAGTAGGAGTCGCCTCATCTCATTCTAAATCGATTCCCTCATTGTGCTGGTGGTCACTCCTGAGTGTGGCAGTAAAGGGTCCTCAGTCTATAAGCGGTTCCCTCAGCGTGCTGGCGGTTACTCCTGAGGGTGGAAGTAGAGGGCTCCTCAGTCTATCAGCGGTTCCCTCAGTGTGCTGGCGGTCACTCCTGAGTGTGGCAGTAAAAGGTCCTCAGTCTACAAGAGGTTCCCCCAGCGTGCTAGTAGGCACTCCTGAGTCTGTCAGTGGAGGGCTCCTAGGTCTATAAGCGGTCCCACAGCATGCTAATAGTCACTCCGGAATGTGGCAGTAGAGGTTCCTCAGTCTATATGCGGTTCCCTCAGCGTGCTGGTAGTCACTCCAGAATATGGCAGCTGAGGGTCCTCAGTCCTTAAGCAGTTCCCTCAGCGTGCTAGTGGTCACTCCTGAGTGTAGGAGTAGAGCCTACTCAGTCTATAAGCGGTTCCCTCAGTGTGCTGGTGGTCCCTCCTGAGTGTGGCAGTAAAGGTTCCTCAGTCTATATGCGGTTCCCTCAGCATGCTGGGGGTTATGTTATGTTATGTTATAACAATTTATTATGCGCACAGCGACTCCAGCGAAGGAGCGTCCCGGCGCAGAGACAAGGAGCAACATAACACAACAGGGAGATAGGGCCTCAGAGAGATGGCTAAAACAGGAAAGTCTTGATGGCTCTACGGAAAGACATCAGGTCCTCAAGCAGTCGGATTTCAACTGGGAGGGTGTTCCAGATTAACGCAGCTTTCACCCTGAAGGAACGACCCCCCATCCTGCTGAGCCTAAATCTGGGGACAACAGCAAGGGCCTGACCTTGAGATCGGAGGTTGCGGGTGGGGGCATAGAAGGAAATTGAGTTGGCCAAAATCTCAGGGCCTATATCTCTTAGGATTTTGAAGGTCAAACAGAGGACCTTAAAAAGAATACGCTTCCTGCCAATGCAGGGAGCGGAGGACATTAGCCACCGGGCAGAATCTAGGTAGGCCGACAATGGCTCTCGCCGCGGCGTTTTGCACCCGCTGCAGACGAGTTAACTCAGCCTGGTTAGCCCCAGCCAGCAAAGAGCTTGCGTAGTCCAGACGGGAGATGATGGTTGCCTGAACTACAAGCTGTCTGGTAGGGGCATCGAAGAATTTAAGAACTGGTCTTAAACCTCTTAACAGTCCAAAACAACAGGCTGCAATTTTTTTGGTGTGCCCTACAAATGTGAGACCAGCGTCTAACCAGACCCCTGGATTCTTCACCTCCGACACCGGGGTCGGAGTGGGGCCCAGCTCCGAAGGCCACCACTGATCGCCCCAGAGCTCCACTCCCTTCCCGACAACCATAACCTCTGTTTTTGTGGCATTAAGCTGGAGACAGTTACCTGTCAACCAGCTGGCCACCGCCTTCAGTCCAGACTGAAACCTGGGGGCATCCTGTTCCGCATCCCCGCTGAGAGTAACCGCCAGCTGTGTGTCATCGGCATATGAGACCAAAGTTAGGCCCCACTGCCTTGCGACATCAGCCAGCGGTCTCACGTAAAGGTTAAACAACGTGGGACTCAGCGAGGACCCCTGCGGAACCCCCATGGCCAGAGGCTGGAACCTGGACTTGAAGGGAGGGATGGCAACACAGAAGGAACGGTTGTCCAGGAAGGAGCGGAACCATTGCAGCGCCTGGCCACCGATACCGATCTCCTCGAGCCGCTGCAGGAGGATGCTGTGCGATACAGTATCGAAGGCGGCGCTGAGGTCTAACAAAATCAGCGCCGCCATCTGACCAGCATCCAACCTCGCACGGAGATGTTCCACCATCACAAGAAGGGCAGTCTCCGTGCTGTGGCCTGCACGGAAGCCATTCTGTGTGGGATCGAGGGCATTGGACCGGGCTAGATGTTCAGACAGGGCCAGATTGACATGGGCCTCTGTCAGCTTAGCTGGCCAGGGTAGCAGCGAGATGGGACGATAGCTTTCCGGCTTAGACGGGTCAAGGGAGGGTTTTTTAATAATCAGAGACACCACCGCCTGCTTCCATCTAGTGGGGACTACCCCCGACTCCAGGGAAAGATTGACAAGGGAGCGTATAGCCGGGCGTCCCAAAAAGGTCTGGTCTCGAAAGAGGGCAGGCCTCACTGGATCAGATGGAGATCCAGATTTAACTTGCATAGCAAGTTTGTCAAACCCATCCAAGGTGAGAGGGGGAAATGAGAGCAGAGTTGTCTGATGAGGTGTCTCCTTGGAGCTACCCAGCACATTTCCAATACTAGGGAATGTCCGATATATAGCCTGGACTTTTCCCAAGAAATAGGAAGCGAGGGATTCGCAGTGTGCAACAGAGCTCTCAGCCGTAGAGGTAATCCGCTTTGACATAAGATCTTTGACCGCCTTAAAGATAAGAGTGGTAGGAGAGGATTCCTCAGTCTATAATCGGTTCCCTCAACGTCCGAGCGGTCACTCCTGAGTGTAGGAGTAGAGCCTACTCAGTCTACAAGCGGTTCCCTCAGTGTGCTGGTGGTCCCTCCTGAGTGTGGCAGTAAAGGTTCCTCAGTCTATCTGCGGTTCCCTCAGCATGCTGGTGGTCACTCCTGAGAGTGGTAGGAGAGGGTTCCTCAGTCTATAATCGGTCCCCTCAGCGTCCGAGCGGTCACTCCTGAGGCGGGCAGTAGAGGGTCCTCAATCTATAAGCGGTCTCCTCAGAGTGCTGGCGGTCATTCCAGAGTGTGGCAGTAGAGGGTCCCCAGTCTATAATCAGTTCCATCAGCGTGCTGATAATCACTCCTGAGTGTGGCAGTAGAGGGTCCTTAGTCTATATTCGATTCCCTCAGTGTGCTAGTGGTCACTCCTCAGTGTGGCAGTAAAGGGTCCTCAGTCTATATTCGATTCCCTCAGCGTGCTGACGGTTACTCCTGAGGGTGGAAGTAGAGGGCTCCTCGGTCTATAAGCGGTTCCCTCAGCGTGCTAGTAGTCAGTCCAGAATGTGGCAGTTGAGGGTCCACAGTCTATCAGTGGTTCCCTCAGCGTGCTGGTGGTCACTCCTGTGTGTGGCAGTAGAGGTTCCTCAGTCTATATGCCGTTCCCTCAGTGTGCTGGTAGTCACTCCAGAATGTGGCAGCTGAGGGTCCTCAGCCTATAAGCGGTCCCTCAGCGTGCTGGCATTCACACCTGTGTGTGGCAGGAAAGGGTCCTCAGTCCATAAGCAGTTCCCTCGGCGTGCTAGTGGTCACTCCTGAGTGTTGGAATAGAGCCTACTCAGTCTATAAGCAGTTCCCTCAGTGTGCTGGTGGTCCCTCCTGAGTGTGGCAGTAAAGGTTCCTCAGTCTATATGCAGGTTCCCTCAGCATGCTGGCGGTCACTCCTGAGTGTGGCAGGAGAGGGTTCCTCAGTCTATAATCGGTTCCCTCAGCATGCTGGCGGTCACTCCTGAGTGTGGCAGGAGAGGGTTCCTCAGTCTATAATCGGTTCCCTCAGCGTGCGAGCGGTCACTCCTGAGGCGGGCAGTAGAGGGTCCTCAATCTATAATCGGTTCCCTCAGCATGCTGGTGGTCACTCCTGAACGGGCAGTAGAGGGTCCTCAGTTTATAAGTGGCTACCTCAGTGTGCTGGTGGTCACTCCTGAGCAGTGCAGTAAAGGGCTCCTCAGTCTATAAGCAGTTCTCTCAGTGTGCTAGTGGTCACTTTGGAATGTGGCAGTAGAGAGTCCTCAGTCTATATGCGGTTCCCTCAGTGTGCTAGTGGTCACTCCGGAATGTGACAGTAGAGGGTCCTCAGTCTATATGCGGTTCCCTCAGAGTGCTAGTGGTCACTCCGTAATGTGGCAGTAGAGGGTCCTCAGTGTATAAGCGGTGCCTCAGCGTGCTGGTGGTCACTCCTGAGTGTGGCAGTAGAAGGTCCTCCGTCTATTTGTTTATTTATTTATTTATTTATTTATTTGGCGGATTTGTATAGCGCATAGCTGCCCCAGCGATGGGGCGTCCCAGCGCAACCACAGACCCTCAACAGGAACTCCGGGAATAAAAATGGAAAGTTAAACAGGGAAAAGCCAGGTCTTTATGGCTTGTCGGAAAGCCAGGTGGTTCTGGATTCCTCTGATGGAAATAGGGAGCGAATTCCAGAGCTTCACCGCCAAACTGCGAAAGGAACAGACCCAAACTCTGGCTTTCAAAACGCGTGGCATGCAAACCAACGCTTGATCAGCTGATCTGAGAGGACACTGTGGCATATAGAACTCTAACAGATTGGCCAACCCCAGAGGTGCCTGTAGCGTCAAGATCTTATGCGACACACAGAGAGACTTAAATTGAATGCTCTTCTCAACAGGCAGCCAATGAAGTTTCCGGAGCACACGAGAAACAGAACAAGATTTCGGAAGGGCTACCAGAATGGGAGCTGCTGCATTGTGTACTCTCTGCAGATGCTTAATGCTGGCCTTGTTAGCGCCCAAATAAATGGAATTGCCATAATCCAGTCTAGGTAGAATTGACGCCTGGATTATGCTTTAACGCAGGTTCGTGGGAAAGAAACCCAGTAACGGTTTCAAGCCTCGCAAAAGTCCAAAGCACGCCCCTGCTGCCACTTTCGACTGGGTGTCGAAAGTCAGGCCACTATCACACCACACTCCCACGTTTTTCACAGCCTCCTTGGGCAAGGGGGCAGGTTTGAGGCGATCTGGCCAACACTGCACGGACCACAAATCCCGATCCTACGTGAACAGTAAGATCTCTGACTTTCTGGCGTTCAACTGCAAGCAGTTTACGGCCATCCAGTGCCAATCTATAAGCGGTTCCCTCAGCGTGCTGGCGGTCACTCCTGAGTGTGGCAGTAGAGGTTCCTCAGTGTATAGTGGTTCCCTCATTGTGCTGGTGGTCACTCCTGATTGCTGCAGCTCAGGTTCCTCAGTCTATATGCGGTTCCCTCAGCATGCTGGTAGTCGATCCTGAGTTTTGGCAGCAGAGGGCATATCACACTTTAAGCAGTTCCTTCAGCGTGCTACTAGTCCCTCCTAAGGGTGGCAGTAGAGGATTCCTCGTCTATCTACAGAAAGCTGCCCTCACTTGTTGACGGTTTGGGGCCACTCCTGAGTGTGGGATAAGTTGGTTCTTTAGGCAATCTTGAGACATCAGTGGTTTGAGGTCACTTCTGAGTGTGGTGGAAGGTTGTTCTTTGGTCAATCATGGCACATCTGTGGTTTGAGGTCACTCCTCAGTCAGGCAGAAGGTGGTTCTTTAGGCAATCTTTGGACGTCAGTGGTTTGAGGTCACTCCTGAGTGTGGCAGAAGGTGGTTCTTTGGTCAATCATGGCAAATCTGTGGTTTGAGGTTACTCCTCAGTGTGACAGAAGGTGGTTCGTTAGGCAATCTTGGCTCGTCAGTGGGTTGAGGTCACTCCTGAGTGTGGAAGAAGGTGGTTCTTCAGGCAATTTTGACACATAGGTGGTTTGAGGTCACCCCTGAGTGTGAAAGAAGGTGGTTCTTCAGGCAATCTCGACATGTCAGTGGTTTGAGGTCACTCCTGAGTGTGAAAGAAGGCGGTTCTTTAGGCAATCTTGGGATGTGAGTGGTTTGATGTCACTCCTAAGTGTGGCAAAAGGTGGTTCTTCAGCCAGTCTTCACACATCAGTGGGTTGAGGTCACTCCTGAGTGTTGCAGGAGTAGGCTGCTTTAATATGTTGATCCTGGGTGGTAAGTCTTGAGACTGGCATCTCTGGTTATGTACAGGAGATCCAACCAGGTTGTTGATGGAGTAGTGGGGGGTGGCACTTGCTGGTTTTTATCCATTACAAGAATAAGTCTAAAAGTATCACCATGCTAAATGTATTTGGCCACTTGACAGCATTGCACACACCTAATCACATGGTAATGTGTGCACCCAAGCAAGGTGTTGCAGGAGTTAAGAAAGCTTAGCTGGTTAGTGCACCTGTGATGAATAGTACTGAGTGGACAATTTTACTCTCACTTAGAAGGAGCTGACAGACTGCTGCTGCAACAGTTCTATAAAAATACTAGCTAATATTATGTAAATTATATAAGGGTGCTTTAACTCATGAACCAGCTCCCACCAGACAACAGGTGAGAATTATAACTATGTGTTATGGGTGACCTCATACTTTCAATCTATGTTTAATGTAAGGCCCAATAAGGGCCTAGTCCAGAACCTCTTCTATGATGTTGCTTTCTGTGTCTGGCTAGCCAAGATCTTTTGATTTTACTGAAAGGGCTTTCAGATTGTCCTCTTCACTCATTGAGCCTTCCGCTATTCCTCTTCACCCATTGGGCTTTCATTTAGTCCTCTTCATCCATTGGGCCTTCAGCCAGTCCTCTTCATCCATTGGGCCTTCAGCTAGTCCTCTTCATCCATTGGCTTAGTACTGAGGAAATTCACATTTTCTTCTGCCCACTACATCACTGAGGGGCAATGGGTCAGCCCACTTCAGCCGTTGGCTAACTGCACTGAGAGTGACGGTCTGCCCTTTCACGAGGAGCACATTCACAAACCAAGTACTTTTCCTTAGTACCAGGGACTTCTACTGCATAATGTGCTTGTTGAGACCTAAAAAATATTTTTCCTTTATAAAATAGTTTTTTAGATTGACGTAGGCCCAGCAGCTTTCCCAACAATTAAGTTGTGGAAAACCCATGACAAAACAAGCTTTGACCAATCCAAAAGTCTGGTAGTCAACGTCAGACCTATTGGTGATGCCGATTTTGTTTTTGTTTGACATAATTGTAAATGAGTGTTTTTTTTTACATATTGCCACGTGAAATTCGTTACTTTTTGGTAATTTTAGCCAGCACATGTCCTCATGTACATCTAACACAACTATTCTTCAGTGGTTGTACCTGACAGAAAACAGAGAATAGTCTCAATTACAGTGGCATTGTGCAAATAAAAGCTTACAAAAAGTAAACTCGCAGAGAAAAAAAATCTGCCTACATTTGTGTGATCAGGTCCCGCTGTCACCCCCGCCAGGATTGTACCCCCCTAAAACCTTACCGCTATCTGGGGTGTCACCTACAAGCACTTTCAGCCGTAAACCTCCCCGGGAGCACGCTAGGTGCTCAGTGTACATACTCTGTATAGATCTCTCCCTCTTAGGCACTTATCACGTAGTTGAAGCACTGTGAATATCGTAAAGCACCCTCACAGTATTGAGCCCTTCTTCCCGTCACGCTCACCCTGACACCCTTGCTGAATTCTAGTTCTTTAACCTTCCTTCGTCCCTCTTCCCCGTACCTCCCTCCCTCACAACTCGCTCCTCTCTGCTCCCCTCACTTCCCGGTGTCGGTGGAAGCATACGTACTGAGTCCCTGTTCGGACTAACGGTCCCTTTTGTTTCTCTTGTTGCCCTCCGAGGTGCCTCCCCAACAACGGCGACAGAGCCCTGCCGAGGACCAACCCGAGTGGAGCCTAGCCCGCCAGGAAGAACTACCCGACCCATCTTGGAGATTCTGTATTGGCACATCATTTGACTCTTGTACTCCAATAAAAACCCCACTGTAGCCCACCACATCCGGCCTCTTTGCCTGATTTTCCGGCCCGCTGCACCCCCACGTCCACATCTGGTGTCAGAAGTGGGATCCGCTGGAAGCATGGAGGCCGTCACGAAGAGAATGGCCGACTCCCAGGAGCAACTGGGGAAACTAATGGAACAATTCCTAAAAACAGCAGAGGATGACAGAGGTCAACTGCATGATGTTCTGAAGGGCCAAGGAACAGTGCATGAACAAGCAATGGGCAAACTGACCGACGTCCTAGGACAACCTAGACCTATGGCCTCGCTCCCATCCGTTGTTCTGCAGAAGTATGTCCCGGGGGAAGACCCGGACTACTTCTTTACCAATTTCGAGAGGTTAGCACAAGCCGCGAACTGGCTTGTAGAGCGATGGGGCCAATACCTGGGTCCCCTTCTCACTGGGGACTTGCAGGCCGCTTACCAACAGGCCAACATCCAAGGCAACAACCCCTATGCCGACATAAAAAAATGTATCCTAGAGCGTCTGGGAGTTGACGACGATACATACAGGATGAAACTAAGACAGGCCAAAGAAGGGCCCCAAGAAAACCCTCGGGCCCTCTCCTTTCGAATCAAGGATCTCGCCAACAGGTGGCTTAGACCGGAAACCTCCACGAAAGAGGACATCCTAGAGAAAATCTATCTCGAACAATTCCTGAACTCCCTACATCCCACCACCCAGAGGTGGGTAAGTCAACATACCAGACTCAACCTGGAGACGGCCGTGGAAATAGCCTGTGCTTATGGCCGTGCTCAGGACCTGCAACGCGGCAAGGAGGAACCCGTCCACAGACCTCATAACACCACCACCAACCGTCATCCTCGGCCTCTGCTCTCCCGGATACCCGAACCCGCTCCTCTCCTGCCCTCTCCAATCCTGTACCGTCCCCCCAATCCCGGACCTCAGTGCTACCATTGTG
The DNA here is from genome assembly GCF_964263255.1 of Lissotriton vulgaris. NCBI lineage: Eukaryota > Metazoa > Chordata > Amphibia > Caudata > Salamandridae > Lissotriton > Lissotriton vulgaris. The sequence continues at coordinate 128,200,585 of NC_141691.1, read as the reverse complement.
GGAACTTTGGACACATAGCCCGCATGTGCCCCCAGAAGGAGGTGCCGATGGAAATCGGACTGGTTAGAAACTACGTCTGCCACACGCCGGGAGCTACTCCCCCTCCGTTTCATTGTCCCGTGTACATTGACAGACAGGAGGTCCTTGCCCTCGCTGATACTGGTTGTCGTCAAAGTGTCCTCCGTCCTCAAGACTTGGCTCTCCCTCAGAGTCCTCCAACAGGAATAGTAGTCATCCAGTGCGTCAATGGGGACACTAAACGCTACCCCACCACTCAGGTTTGGGTGCAACACCCCGGGGATCCAGGAACCAACCTCATGGTCGGTCTTGTACCGGCATTGCCTGAACAAGCTATTCTGGGGAGTGATTATCCCGGACTCCCTACTCTTCTCCAAGACACTACGGACTCCCTGGCCCAGTGGTGGAAAGAGGCCCCCTACCCCCAGGGACTGTCTTCAACCCCTAAAAGACCTAAACCCCACAAAACCAAGAGCCAGAAAAGACAGGAGAAGAATAACCATACCTATGCCTATCCCGTTAACGTGGAAGAACATCCCTGGCAAACCGACCAAGAGTTCCGAGCAGCTCAACAGGAGGACCCGCTCCTACAAGAAGCATGGGGAAGGGCCCTAGACAACGAGGACCCCACACAAGTAGGTCCCTATTTCTTCAAGAAAGGGGGGTTGTTATACAGAAAGGGAGGGCCGCTCCAAAACCCACAATTACTGATTCCCGGTCCCTTCCAGGACAAGGTCCTCTTTTTAGCCCACAGTCACCTGTTAGGGGGTCATTTTGGGGACGAAAAGACCAGCCAGACGGTCCTTGAAAAGTTCTATTGGCCCGGCGTCTATCAGCGCATTAAGACCTACTGCAGTGAATGTGCTGTCTGCCAAAAACATAGCCGATACCGACCCCCTAGGGTGCCACTACAACCTCTTCCCCTCATTGACATCCCATTCAGTAGGGTAGGGATGGACATAATAGGGCCCCTACTACCCTCCCGAAGCGGATGTCGATACGCACTGGTCATTGTGGACTATGCCACGCGCTCTCCTGAAGCCATTCCGTTACGCCAGCCCACAGCCCAGAACATAGCCAAAGCTCTCATCACACTATTTTCCCGAGTAGGGTTTCCCCGTGAGATCCTCACTGACCAGGGCACACCATTCGTCTCTTCACTGCTGAAACAGGTCTGCTCTAGGCTGGGTATAAAACAAATTAGGACGTCGGCGTACCATCCGCATACCGACGGACTGGTCGAGCGCTACAACGCCACCCTAAAACAGACCCTGAAAAAGATGTTAGGGCTGGAGGCCAAACGGTGGGAGGAAATCCTACCGCTGGCCCTTTTTGCCATACGGTGTAAACCACAGAGCAGTACAGGCTACTCCCCCTATGAGTTATTGTATGGGCGACCCCCTCGTACCTTGCTGGACATGGCTCCGGAAGCCTGGGAAGCTGAACCTGACCGCACCCGCCCTTTACCCGAATACATAAACAACCTAAAGACCCATTTAGCGGAGATACGGGAAATAGTCAAATAAATCATGGAGAGGGCACAAGACACACAGAAACGACAGTATGATAACGGCACCAAAGCCCGGGTTTTCGCCGTCGGGGACCTAGTCCTCTTGATGATGCCCTCGTCCGACCAAAAACTCTTGGGTCAGTGGCCCTATGCCATCCGGCGACAGGTGACCCCGGTTACTTATGAGGTTGAACTCGACCCCACAGAGGCACGTCCCAGATATATCACATAAACCTCCTGAAAAAATGGGAAGGACCCCGTCCTGTCCTGACTGGGAACAGGCCGCCGTCTTCCTTCCCTTTCGACCCCTGCCTAGATCCCGCTTTGACCCCGGTACAAGTCCGGGCACTCCAAGTAGCCCTGTCACCCGTGAAGCAGGTCTTCTCCTCCTATCCGGGACGGACCTCCATCACGGAACACGCAATTGAAACCGAACCAGGGAAAGTGGTTCGGTTGCGGCCCTATCGAGTCCCTGAGGCTCGAAGAGCAGTCATACGAAGGGAGACCGAGGACATGTTAAGAATGGGGATCATAGAGCCTTCGGTCAGCGATTGGAACTCCCCTATAGTCCTGGTGCCAAAACCTGACGGGTCTGTCAGGTTTTGTATAGACTTCCGAGAGGTAAACAAGGTGTCTAGATTCGACACATATCCCTTACCTAGGGTTGACGAAATGGCCGAAAGAATAGGGAAGGCCAAATATATTTCCACCCTTGACCTCTGCAAGGGATACTGGCAGATCCCTCTCCGGGACCAAGACAAGAAGAAGACTGCCTTTTCTATCCCTGAGGGGTTATTTCAGTTCATTGTCATGCCCTTTGGGCTACACGGTGCCCCCGCTACCTTCCAGCGTGCCATGAATCAGGTACTACGTCCACACTCACCATATGCAGGCGCCTATCTGGACGACATAGTCATCTACAGCGACAGCTGGGAACAACACCTGGTACATTTGCACGATGTTGTCTCTTCCCTAGGCTCGTTTGGTTTTTCCATAAACCCCGCCAAAACCACCCTGGCTGCACAAACCGTCCAGTACCTCGGTTTCCTTTTGGGCGAACGCCTGATCAGACCACAAAAAACCAAAACCAAAGCTATTGAGACCCTTCCCTTCCCACGGACAAAAAAAAGATCTCCGAGCGTTTCTCGGACTCCTGGGTTATTATAGGAGATTCGTTCCCAACTTTTCTCAGAGAGCCGCTCCTCTTACGGATCTCCTAAAGAAAGCTACCCACACCGAGCTCGCCCTGAAACATCCCACTCCCCTTTTATGGCAGACATTCACCGACCTGAAGGGAGATCTGACCTCCAGCCCTGTCCTGGTAAGCCCTGATTATTCCCGGCCTTTCATACTCCAAACGGATGCCTCTGATCAGGGTTTAGGGGCAGTCCTATCGCAATTGGACGAACAAGAAAATGAGAAACCTATTCTATATCTCAGCCGGAAACTGTTCCCCAGAGAACTAAACTATGCTGTAGTTGAGAAAGAAGCCCTCGCAATCAAGTGGGCCATTGAAAGCCTTAGGTACTATCTGGAGGGTCGAGACTTTACCATTTATACAGACCATGCCCCCTTGGAGTGGATGGCCCGGAACAAAGGACATAATGACCGGGTCCTCCGCTGGTTCCTGTCTCTCCAGCCCTTCCACTTCACTACTCGTCACCGGAAAGGATCCGAACAAGGCAATGCAGACTTCTTATCCCGTTACCCCTCCTCCCCGACCCGTACAAGAAGGACAGCTAGGGGAAGGGGCTGTGATCAGGTCCCGCTGTCACCCCCGCCAGGATTGTACCCCCCTAAAACCTTACCGCTATCTGGGGTGTCACCTACAAGCACTTTCAGCCAAACTCCTCTGATCCGTAACATTGCCGGAGCGGTAACCATGACCCGAAGTTCCCCGCCCCTCTCTCTATTCCAGGAGCCAATCAGCGGCCACCAACAACCGGAAGCACTTTGTCTCGACCCCGGAAGTCCCACCCCTGAGGTAGCGACAGAACAAGTGAAAAACGGACGCAACATCGAAGACACCGTCGGAGCATTGTGGCAGGATACTCAGACTGGCGTAGGAGACGGAGAAGAGGAACAACCCGAAGAAGACGTGTGGTCGGAGGACTGGTGGAGTCCCTAAGGAGGTGGCTGAAGAGCGGCCGTGGCTCACCGGAGAGCTACGGCAGACCGCGTGAGTACCGTAAACCTCCCCGTGAGCACGCTAGGTGCTCAGTGTACATACTCTGTATAGATCTCTCCCTCTTAGGCACTTATCACGTAGTTGAAGCACTGTGTATATCGTAAAGCACCCTCACAGTATTGAGCTCTTCTTCCTTGCTGAATTCTAGTTCTTTAACCTTCCTTCGTCCCTCTTCCCCGTACCTCCCTCCCTCACGACTCGCTCCTCTCTGCTCCCCTAACTTCCCAGTGTCGGTGGAAGCATACGTACTGAGTCCCTGTTCGGACTAACGGTCCCTTTTGTTTCTCTTGTTGCCCTCCGAGGTGCCTCCCCAGCAACGGCGACAGAGCCCAGCCGAGGACCAACCCGAGTGGAGCCTAGCCCGCCAGGAAGAACTACCCGACCCATCTTGGAGATTCTGTATTGGCACATCATATGACTCTTGTACTCCAATAAAAACCCCACTATAGCCCACTGCATCCGGCCTCCTTGCCTGATTTTCCGGCCCGCTGCACCCCCACGTCCACATCTTGCCACTATGCATATTAAAGATTAGCTAAAGGAGAACTTACAGCTTGTGTGAGTTCGCTTAGAGTGAAAATTGTCTTGCTCAGTGGGCAGCGATAAGCAAGGATGAAGATAAACCAAACAACTTTGAAAACTTCATAAAGAGTGAAAATTAGGACCGTCACAAAAAATTCCTGATAAAAAAAATATAACATTTTGTACACTCCTTACTGATGACGTAAATTTGTACAAGATCAGGCGTGAGATTTAAGAGACCCTAACCACAGATAGCTCTGTTTAACCTTTCTTGAACAGAAGTCAGTTCACCAGATGCCTGAGATGGGCTGTATCTGCCAGGGCCATGGTCTGTCCAGAATTCTCATAAAACATTATTATAAGTTTTTATATATATAGAGTATCAATTATATTACAAATAATAGCACCATTCATAATACTAATATGACTATTAATAATAGCGCCTTGTATTTTTTTTACATAGAACTTCATTGTACACCGTTTCTAAGTGCTGAAAATAACAGGTTTTATCATTCAATTTAATGGTAGTCCTATACGCAGGGCCACTGGAATTATGTCATTGTGCAGCTGCGGCGATTGTTGCATAATTATAGATTTGTTACATTTGCCACATAATCCATCACCTGCTGCATGGTCTTCCGATTTTAGCAAAAAAGAAAATGTGTTTCTAGATCAAACTGTTAAAAAGTTACTAAAGCTGCAGCGCCACAGTGGAAATCCTTTTACAAAGGTTGACTGGTCACCTTTCAGTTGCTTATTGCTATATTTGGGTATTAAACTAGTAGTTATGGGGTGCATTCAATACCCAGACAGTGTTAAACAAGTGTAAAAAATGCATAATAATGAAGTAATACTATAAAAAAATGTACTGCATCGCAGCACTTAATTTGCCACATAATTTACTCAACCCTGCCACATAATTTTGCCCTCTCCTGCCCAATACTTCCAGTGGTCCTGCATATATGTAAACAATTCTTTGGTGCGTTAAGACTGATGCCTGCAAGCAAAAACAACAAAAGACGGCTTGTTCTTTGGAAGTCTCAGAAAAGTTTTAGCTTATTTTTATCAGATTGTAAAGAACAAGTGATTGGAGCGGAGTTTACATCTTAGTCACTCGAGGGATTAGTCAGACACCCAAGCAGTGGTCTCCAGGCAACTGCACAGGAGCTCTAGAGCGTGGGGGTCCTTCAAGGCGCTGCTGCTTGAGAGAATCAGTGGGTAGACTGCAGCAGAGGGGGTAGGAGCATGCCGCGTCAATCTGGGGAGGGGGGGACAGAAACTGAGGGTCACTAGCGCACTGGGGAGAGTTTTTTGCCTTTTTGCCGGCCCATCATGTCTCTGAAAGGCATGCAGGGCTGAGACACAATCAGTCACCTCACAGGCAAATGCTTCCTGTAGGCGGGACCTGAGATGAGACTGACTGACTCAGCCCGCTGGCTTCTCAGAGGTACTGGTTTTTATGCAACCACAAATAGACTAACATGCAGGGCACAAGTAAATTGTAAATTGATACTTGTATAGCACACTACTCACCCGCAAGGGTCTCAAGGCGCTTGTACGAATACCGCTGTGGAACCCATCCTGGCTTTCCTTATGAGGCGTCCACTCCTGGACACCCCCAAGGAGGAGGCCAGGCATCCTTAGCGTTGTGGGGGCCGTTGTGGAGATTAAGCAAGCTATTGCCCAGAGTTGCAGAGTGGGACTCCATGATTGGAATAGGCACCGAGGCGAGAATTATCAGGTCAGTGGAATTTTGAGCCCAAGACCCGCCGAGGCGGGGAATTGAACCCTGGTCCCGGGCTAGACCTCTGCATCAGGGTCTGCCGCTCTAATCATTGAGCCACACTTCTCCACAAGTCAGTGGTAAATGCAGGTAGAGGTTGTCGACCCTTTACTTTTACAAAGTGGACGCCGTCCAGTAGCGGCTGGTATCTGGGCAAAGTGGCAGAGGGAGGGGTGAACCGGGGACGTACAGCAAAATAAAAATAACAAATAAAAATAACTTACCTGCTTCCACACTCCGATCGGGCTCCGTGCACTGCAGGCACATGCTCCCAGACTCCCCCGGCGGCCAATCCTGACGCTGCATGAAAGCAACGTCAGGATCGGCCAGCGCGCAGAGGATTTTTGTGCTGCCAGATAGACTGGGAGCTTGTGCGCGCTTTATCCAGCATCAGCAACGTAGCTGGGATTAGAGAGAGCTTCAGTGCGCATGACGCTTTGGCCGTCCTGCGATGGTCACACCAAACCATCACGTGCACTGATTACAGTGCAAAACACTCCTCCACCAGCCTGTCATCTCTAGCTACGCCTCCAATCCTCAGCTCCGACAGCCAAAAGAAAACAATAATAAACAAGCGTTTATTTATTTTTTCGGCTGAGGGGGGTGCAACGATCCTCCGCCATATCAGAGGTGCCACCGCTGACGCCATCACCCCTGGTAAGATGTTGGGCCCCAATGATAAAAGCTGAACTTGTTCCAAGGACACATTCAGCAGCGCCTGCACTGTTGACTCTTTCCGCTCAGCAACAGCGTGTAGGTGGTGGAGTGGCTTTTTTATTTTCTCCTCCAGCAGGGCTCAAGACAAAGGGCTAATTTAAAGACCATCCGCTCACCTTTTGTGGGAGTACAATCTTGTCTGGGAGCCATCCACAGCCTCATGCCTAGCTGCCAGTGCAGCGGAGGGGAAACAAAGGCACACAGCTTCTTGTCACTTAACAAGCATTTAAGAGAGATCACGATTTGGAAGCAAGGTTTTGACTTTGTTCAATTTTCATATAGAAGAGCATGCACTGTAAGAATGTCAGCTGTATCGGATTGTGTGAGTATTTACACCAATAGCCATTTAAATTCCCATTTTCTTTTATTTAATTCTTTCACAGAGGCCACTTCTTGTGATGTCACTTCCTGTGATGCCACATGCAATGTTAAGTGCAGTGATGTCACATGTGATGTCACTTGCATACTAACTTAGTTAGTCCCCCCACTTCTTGTTTTAGGACATGTGCCCTGCTTACATGCAAACATTAGTAATCTTTGAAAAGAATGTGCTGAGAACATTGATTTTAAAAACCCCTTGTAAATACTTGAACATAGTAAAAAGGACCTAAAAACCGGACTCATAGAATCGAGGGAATGGCTAATGGAAGTAGAAGCAAACTTAGGGTGACCAGACGTCCCCGTTTTCCCAGGACGGTCCCTGTTTTGGAAAAGTGTCCCCGTGTCCCGACACTTTTTTCAAAGTGACTCAAATGTCCCTGTTTTCAAACAGTGTCCGGGTTAAACACAGAAATGTCCCTGTTTTCATTGTTCCGGTTGAGCATGCGCGCGCATACTCTCTTTTTTGGCAAATATATTCCTTAAAAGTGTAAATGTAATAAAAAGTACTAATGCTGCTCCGTAAGGGAGGGAGGTGCCAATAAAAGACCTCGGATTTGTTGTCTGTAATGCTTCATCTCGGTCTGTGGAAGGAGCTGTCGTAGTCCTTTTTCTATGTCACTGACAATTGTCAAATAGTCCTACTTTTATGTCGATGGTTACTGCAAACCATAGTCCTAGTTCTATGTCTATGACCTGTCCCTGTTTTTTGTTTTGAGAATCTGGTCACCCTAGGCAAACTCTAAGCTGCTGACCAGGGCATACTGTGAAAGATGTATTATCATGGGGATGGGGGGAGGCAGAGTGAAAATCCTTTCAGTCTCCGTCGATAGTTTTATAATCAGAAGGGGGAAAGGATCACTGGTCCTGCTTAAACCTTGGGCTCACAAGTCGAGGACCTGGTTTTTCTCCCAAATTAAATGACTCTCATACACGTGTATGTTGGTAATGATGGTTTCTCGTTTGCGGTATATACTGTATCCCCGCTTTTCTACACGTGCGTGCGTAATCATTGAGTCATTTGTTTGTCTTGTGCACCCTCCACCAGGAGGTTTTGCCTTAGGGTTTAAGGCAGTAGTGATCGTGGAAGTGAGGGGGTAGTGGTGTGAAAGCTAAAATGTCGGAAAACCAGACAAGTGTTCTTTATTGAGTCTGGGTTCGGACTAAGGGTAAAAAATTACGGATGCACTTTGTGAATTGTTAAGGGATTCTAGTGCATTACAGTGAAAGTTTTAAAAAGAGGTCGACATGTTTCAGCCTTTGGCAGTCAGAGGATCTATAGGCTTTCTTCAGGACCAATGGGGTTAAGTGAAAAAGTGAAAACTGTGAGAAGAAAAGAGGAAATTTGACCTGTTTCTTCGTGACTTTTAAGGTTACGTTGTACCTGTAAAAGTAAACAACAAACACACAGACAGCGACAAACAGGGAGAGGGAATATGGAAAGACACATAATTATGTACAATAGTACCTTAAAGTTATAAGGAACTAGAAAATGGCAATACTTCCCGTCATACTCAATTTTGGGCGTCAACTCTTCCATTCTCATGCTTCGTTTCGACTTATGTAGGAGTGCCCATAGTTCTGACATTTATACTGTAGTGGAGTGCACTTAGCTCTAAACATCTCACTGTGCGTGGTCTATCGTGATACTGCATACAATCTGAGTATTCCAGGGATGGCGACATGATGGTGGTGCCTAAAAGAAATCTCACAGGTTGTGTCAGGTGAAAACATTCGTGCTCAGAACGCTGCGCGCGCTTTTTTAATGCGCATACCTTATTTTGTTTTGGAGATTTCTCCCTCGGGGAATTAAGGCTGAACGAGAGAGGCCTTACTGCAAAGTATTAAGAAGGGGATATTATCTGTTGTGCTCCAGAAACTTACGGTTTGTCGTTGTTTGGGACGCTTCTAGTTTCACCCAATACCTTAGTGCCTTCTTACTCGATCCTGGCAGCATGTGCTGACTCTGCCCTTCCTCACCCGGAACTACAAAGTGTAGTGGTTCCCGGTTTCTTTTGTACTCCAAGGCGTGGAAGAAATAGAAGAAACACTTCAGCAGTTGCTGGAGGTGTCTTCCAAAATTAAAGGTAGACTACCCACTTTTAACTGGGGAAATACTCTGTATGGGTAGACCGTGAGAATAGAAGTTTGTTTAAACTACAGTATTTAATTTGGGGTTACTGGTGGGATACATGGGTTGTGAACCCCAGAGAGACTGGTAGTGTTGCTGTACCTATTCAGTGGTGTAGATTACTCAAGAAGTCGAAGTTTTTTGGAATCATCTGTTAAGTGATAACCATGGAACGGAATCATTCAGGCCTAAGGTATCTGTTTTTAACCTGTGCACCCAACGTTGTTCTTTTTCGAACAATATTCTTTCCGCATTTCTGTCAACTGTTTCCAGGCTTTCCATGATTACCCAGTGGAGATCGTTGGCAGTGTGTTGTTTCTCTTTGTAGTGTGACGACATCTTGGTCGTGTTTTTCTGGCAGTTGACATTGCTCCTGTGTTCACTGAGTCTTTGTTTCACTTTGCGGCATGTCATCCCTATGTATTTCATATTGCACGGGCAGGTGATCATATATATCACGTGGCTAGTGTTGCAATTGGTGTGTCTTTTCAACTTCCATAACATGTCAGGAAGTAATTGCAACTCTTTTGTTGGTTTTGTGGTGGTACAAGCCACGCAGGATCCACAAGGATAATGTCCAGTGATTGGGGGATTATTCCAGAGGCCTGTTAGTTCTTTCTTTTTTCTTGGTGGAGGTCTCGTGTGTACCAACAGGTCCTTGATATTTGTGCTCCTCTTGTTCGCAAATCTTGGTTTTGGCCAAGTTAAGGTGTTAGATGTAATGATCTTCCAGTTGCGGTTGATTATTTTCTTCACCTGGTTAGTTATTGGGCTATACGTTGTTACGCATGTGGTCCTGTCATCAACCCTTCTGATTATAAAACTATCGACGGAGACTGAAAGGATTTTCACTCTGCCTCCCCCCATCCCCATGATAATACATGTCAAGCAGCGAACAGCTGTGGGAGAAATCCGCATAGGCAACAACAAAAGCCTGTGACACCATACTCCCTGCAAAGCGTACCAACATGGCAGGAAGTCTGGGACTCAGTTACACAACTGAAGACTATGATGAGATCTTGGCAAGACCACCTCTACTCATAGAGGGTGACCTCAACCAGACTCTATCGTCAACGGCAGAATGGGACGAGTTGAGTGAATTGAAAAAAGAGCAAGTACGTACAGCAGTGCACGGAATAATAATGACCGAGTACCTCCGAGTCAATGCGGCACCAAGAGGCCTATGGGTGACGAACGCACCACGAATTTTCCTCAAAGATCTGGCATTTAGGAAGGATTGGTCTTTTATATCCTGGAAATGTACCAGAGACTACCTAGTCCTAATAATCAAAACGGCAACCAGGCTAACGGATGAACTCGCGGTCAAGATTGAGATTTTAGAAACTAAACTAAACAACACAATCAACATAACAATCTACAAGACACGCCTTGACGAAATCAATAAAGAAATGAAAGACAGTCAGGAATACCTCACACAGACCAAATTGCAAAAGTTGGCAAAAGAACTGAAAAGATTCTCTTTGGAACGCGTCCATCCCTACAGTAGCAAAGACTACAAACCAAATGATAATTCAGACACAACCAGTGTGTCTTCAGACAATAGCTCTGATCATAGTGGAGACGATACAACACCCAGAGGCCGTGGAAACTTTAGGAACAAAAGAGGACAACGAAGAGGCAGAGGCAATTATTGGCGCCCCCCCTTCTTCCAAGACAACATGCAAGGAGTCCCATTCCACCCGTTCAACCCTCAGTTCCAAGGTTGGCCTAACCCATATTTCCAGGTCCCTATGAATCAACAAATGCCACCACAAGGGGCCCAAAATTATCAACAAAGCCGTCCTTTTTTAGGGAATGGCCAGAACAATCGAAAGTCAAGACAAAAAGGAGTGACCTGGTCCGACCAATCCCGACAGGTCCAAACCAGGAGCATAACAAAAGCCAATACAGGACAAGGGTCGACAATCTAATAGTCAACCTGACAGGTTTAGAACTCACAGAAAATCAAACAAACGTCCTGAACAAAGGATTAGGGTACGTGCCAACTCCAAAAGTAGATGTCTTTAAAACAAAATGCGAACTCGCCAACTTTTGCCGCACGCTGAAACTGAAAGCCTTTTTCAAGGGAGAACAACTACCCCAAGAAGGAGACACAAATCTAAGAAGAAAGTCTACCTTTTGCCCACTCAACTCACAAGTCCCCATCGAAATAACTACTTTCGAACAGGCAATCATGAAAGAAGTTGAAGAATTGAATCATCAGCCACACAAAACCTTCCAGAACCTGACAAAAGCAGAGAAAGCGGCCCTGACAGAACTGAAAGACAACCATGACATAGTCATAAAGCCTGCGGACAAAGGCGGAGGGATTGTCTTACTGACAACTGAAGGATATGATAAACAATGCATGGATCTATTGGCGGACACAAAATTCTACCAAGTGATCACAACTGACCCAACAGTGCGCTTACAGAGAACAATATCATTAATGATTGATGAAGCAGAATGCAATAACTGGATTTCTAAGAGAGAGGCGGACTATTTGGTTACAAAAACACCAGTCACGCCCTATTTTTACTCTCTGCCCAAAACACACAAAGAAAAAATGCCACCACCAGGGAGACCAATTGTCTCGGGGATCAACTCCATACTAGAGCCATTATCACAGTTTGCTGACCAGTATTTAAGACCACTGGTCCAAGCCACTCCCACCTACCTGAAAGATACTCGAGACTTGATCAACATGCTACAAAATTTCGAGTACTCAGAAAGCAGTATGCTCTTAGTAGGACTGGACGTCGAGAGTCTATACACAAGCCTTCCGCAACAAAAAACCTTGGAGACTCTTGAAACGATCCTGTTTAACATTGATTGGCCACACCGAACTCCGAGACATTTCGTATTGGAATGCTGCAGATTGGCCTTAATGGAGAACTTTTTCCAGTATAAAGATACTCTCTACCTCCAGCAACATGGAACATCGATGGGCAGCACCTTTGCGCCCAGCGTAGCAGGTCTGTACGTGAGCACTTTTGAGCAAACCTTTGTACATAACGCACAGAACCCTTTTTTCCGTCATATACTCTTCTGGAAGAGATATATCGACGACGTCTTCCTAATCTGGAGAGGGGACAATACGTCCCTTACAGAATTCCACAGGTGGTTGAACATTCAAGACGAATGCCTCAAGTTCACATACACATCAAATGCACAAAGTCTGGATTTTCTAGATATCACTATCTTTGCGAAAGACAACAGTCTTCAAACGAGAACGTTTTTTAAACCCACTGCAAAAAACAGTCTACTATCCTTCAATAGTTTCCACCCCCGCCCCTTAAGGGAAAACCTTCCGTATAGCCAGTTCTTGCGGCTTAGAAGGAATTGTAGCTCTATAAACGACTACAAGACACAAGCTAAGGACCTCTGTGAAAAACTGACAACCAGAGATTACCCGAAGAGAATAATTAACTCCTGTGCGAAACGAGCAAGAAACCAACCAAGAGAGTCCCTCCTCGAAAGTCACCCAAAAAGCGTTGATGACAGGACCACATGCGTAACAACGTATAGCCCAATAACTAACCAGGTGAAGAAAATAATCAACCGCAACTGGAAGATCATTACATCTAACACCTTAACTTGGCCAAAACCAAGATTTGCGAACAAGAGGAGCACAAATATCAAGGACCTGTTGGTACACACGAGACCTCCACCAAGAAAAAAGAAAGAACTAACAGGCCTCTGGAATAATCCCCCAATCACTGGACATTATCCTTGTGGATCCTGCGTGGCTTGTACCACCACAAAACCAACAAAAGAGTTGCAATTACTTCCTGACATGTTATGGAAGTTGAAAAGACACACCAATTGCAACACTAGCCACGTGATATATATGATCACCTGCCCGTGCAATATGAAATACATAGGGATGACATGCCGCAAAGTGAAACAAAGACTCAGTGAACACAGGAGCAATGTCAACTGCCAGAAAAACACGACCAAGATGTCGTCACACTACAAAGAGAAACAACACACTGCCAACGATCTCCACTGGGTAATCCTGGAAAGCCTGGAAACAGTTGACAGAAATGCGGAAAGAATATTGTTCGAAAAAGAACAACGTTGGGTGCACAGGTTAAAAACAGATACCTTAGGCCTGAATGATTCCGTTCCATGGTTATCACTTAACAGATGATTCCAAAAAACTTCGACTTCTTGAGTAATCTACACCACTGAATAGGTACAGCAACACTACCAGTCTCTCTGGGGTTCACAACCCATGTATCCCACCAGTAACCCCAAATTAAATACTGTAGTTTAAACAAACTTCTATTCTCACGGTCTACCCATACAGAGTATTTCCCCAGTTAAAAGTGGGTAGTCTACCTTTAATTTTGGAAGACACCTCCAGCAACTGCTGAAGTGTTTCTTCTATTTCTTCCACGCCTTGGAGTACAAAAGAAACCGGGAACCACTACACTTTGTAGTTCCGGGTGAGGAAGGGCAGAGTCAGCACATGCTGCCAGGATCGAGTAAGAAGGCACTAAGGTATTGGGTGAAACTAGAAGCGTCCCAAACAACGACAAACCGTAAGTTTCTGGAGCACAACAGATAATATCCCCTTCTTAATACTTTGCAGTAAGGCCTCTCTCGTTCAGCCTTAATTCCCCGAGGGAGAAATCTCCAAAACAAAATAAGGTATGCGCATTAAAAAAGCGCGCGCAGCGTTCTGAGCACGAATGTTTTCACCTGACACAACCTGTGAGATTTCTTTTAGGCACCACCATCATGTCGCCATCCCTGGAATACTCAGATTGTATGCAGTATCACGATAGACCACGCACAGTGAGATGTTTAGAGCTAAGTGCACTCCACTACAGTATAAATGTCAGAACTATGGGCACTCCTACATAAGTCGAAACGAAGCATGAGAATGGAAGAGTTGACGCCCAAAATTGAGTATGACGGGAAGTATTGCCATTTTCTAGTTCCTTATAACTTTAAGGTACTATTGTACATAATTATGTGTCTTTCCATATTCCCTCTCCCTGTTTGTCGCTGTCTGTGTGTTTGTTGTTTACTTTTACAGGTACAACGTAACCTTAAAAGTCACGAAGAAACAGGTCAAATTTCCTCTTTTCTTCTCACAGTTTTCACTTTTTCACTTAACCCCATTGGTCCTGAAGAAAGCCTATAGATCCTCTGACTGCCAAAGGCTGAAACATGTCGACCTCTTTTTAAAACTTTCACTGTAATGCACTAGAATCCCTTAACAATTCACAAAGTGCATCCGTAATTTTTTACCCTTAGTCCGAACCCAGACTCAATAAAGAACACTTGTCTGGTTTTCCGACATTTTAGCTTTCACACCACTACCCCCTCACTTCCACGATCACTACTGCCTTAAACCCTAAGGCAAAACCTCCTGGTGGAGGGTGCACAAGACAAACAAATGACTCAATGATTACGCACGCACGTGTAGAAAAGCGGGGATACAGTATATACCGCAAACGAGAAACCATCATTACCAACATACACGTGTATGAGAGTCATTTAATTTGGGAGAAAAACCAGGTCCTCGACTTGTGAGCCCAAGGTTTAAGCAGGACCAGTGATCCTTTCCCCCTTCTGATTATAAAACATACTGTGAAAGACCCATTGGATCAGGGTCACAACGTTATTTACTCCAGGTCTCGAATAAAAAACATAGATTTTATCAAACTAGGTTAAGAATGGGGATCTCGCAATTTGTTAATAGTTTTTCCAACCATGGGTAAATGGAAACGAAACCTCCCAAAGTGCCCCCGTGAAGGAAAATCTGATCACACAACTTTACATTTTATCTTATTTTGTGATTTTTATAGAGACATTAGGAAGAGCATATTATGTCCATTATTTTTAAAGGAAATATTGTTCACCCATAAAACTGCTTTTGATTTTATGTGCAATTTAGAAAACAACAGAGTTTGTAATGCAGTGACGGTTCAGATGGCAATTAGAAGAAGAAAAAATAATTCACAACTCGAGGCCCTTGTTAATGAAGAAGATAGGACGCATATGGACTAATGGCCAGATGTCCAGGGTTGTAGTTTTGTTGCGGCACTGTATATTATGCATGTGGCACTTTATGTACAAATTAGCTCTCACGTTTACTTATTATTGCACTCAATGTATTATGTAAATTGTGTATATTTGTTTATAGTACAATTCTTTTTAACTTTTTATGTGCTCTAATGTATAGACTGCGATGAAATGTGAAGATGTTCATTATTATGATGGTCGACATGCAGGACGATTGGGTCTTGACGTCTACAACGACGAGGATCTTATTTTGGGCTCTTATACTGACGCCTGGAATTCTCTATATCTTGATGTGACTATTCTCTTTGTTTTTAAAGGATCTGGTATCTTACCCTCTCCACGAACTGGTATAATTGTGAAGCTGTGGGATCTGGAGACGTGTGTGGTATTTGTGAAACATAACAGTGAAACATATAAATGAAATTGGTGCTAAGTAGTAGTCACTGAGGAATCTACAGACCATTGAAAGTTATTTATGGCATACTAGACATAGCCATACTTGCCCTGACGAAGTTCCTCCAGGAACGAAACGCGTTGGCTGATGTCCATAAAAAGATTTTAATTTGAAAATACAATAAAGAATATTTTTGGACTACACTTGAGAATCTCTGACTCCATTCTGGTGCACCGTCCTTCCATTCTTGAATTCTCTTATCAGGTTTCCAGTGTGGTATATTGTGTATATTATACTCCGAACGAGATTGCACGGACAATTTATTTAATTTAACTGAGAAATTGAGGTGCAGAACCTTGATCAGCTGCATTGTTGTTTGTTGTATTTTATATTATTTTTTGGAGGCTTTTATGGTTGTACTTTTTTAACTGAATAAAGCTTGATTTGATCTGCTACATGTGATTGAAAGGCCGGTATGTCGCAGTGTGAGTGAAAGCTACTGGCCTGTCGAGAAATACAAATGACATTGATGTGAGACATGACGCAGAAGGCAGTCTGGGGCAGTCCTACCGGCCTTTCAAATATATCAGGAATGAACCTGACGTAACACACTGACTGTGCCTCTTCTTCCCTCGCCAGCTCTTCTGGAGAACTGTGCTCTTGGGAAAACTGGATGAGCCTAACGTGATTGACTGTGCCCCAACCATACCTGACTTTGAGGGAGAATAGAATGTAGAGAAACGTGAAGGAGCTAGACGTGTGACAGATTCCCTTTTGACATGGTACTAAGTTCCCTCAGTTCTACACTGCTTATTGGGAACCATAAATGAGATTTATATGACTGACTCAGCCGTTATGGCCTTTTAAGGTGTGTTTTTAAATCTAAGTGATACACACAATAAGGCTAACCATGGGAAACCGCTTGTTATTTTGCTCCCCATACCACCTCTGATTAGACCCATCCATTTGCAATATGTCTTGGTTCTGCTCCAATAGGAACAGTCCAAAGCGAACTGCCAGGCCACACACTCTCTGAACCAGAACACAAGCAACCCAAGACCAGTTTTGCTCTGATTGGCACCAGTTGAGTGCAGCTTGGTTCCAGTGCTACAATGAGAACGGGACCTGCGTGTGGGCATACCCTTACCACTTAGGGCAGTACATCAAACACATAAAAGGTGAGCAGAAAAGTGCTTGCAATTTGTCTAACCACAAGCTCCGAGCAGCATTCCAATCCATCCTTCTTCTGCCCACAATGCCACCTTAGATTAGACGTATGCAAATCCGTCTTGATCCTATTCCAATAGGAACAGTCCAACCTGAACTGACAAGCCAGGTCATCTCCAAGGTGGCCAGTGAATGGACAGAGGGACACGTCGCTGTTAAAAGGCCTGGATCACTATACCACGGGGAGCTGCAGAAAGGACAGAGGGACGCGTCATTGTTAAAAGGCCTGGGTCACTATAACAAGGGGAGCTGCAGAAGGGACAGAGGGACGCGTCATTGTTAAAAGGCCTGGGTCACTATAACACGGGAGCTGCAGAAGGGACAGAGAGACACATCATTGTTAAAAGGCCTGGGTCACTGTAACACGGGGAGCTGCAGAAGGGACAGAGGGACGCGTCATTTTTAAAAGGCCTGGGTAACTATAACACGGGGAGCTGCAGAACGGACAGAGGGATGCGTCGTTGTTGAAAGGCTTGGGTAACTATAACACGGGGAGCTGCAGAAAGGACGGAGGGACGCGTCATTGTTAAAAGGCCTGGGTCACTATAACACGGGGAGCTGCAGAACGGACAGAGGGATGCGTCGTTGTTGAAAGGCCTGGGTCACTATACCACAGGAAGCTGCAGAACGGACAGATGGACGTGTCGTTGTTGAAAGCCCTGGGCCACTATACAACAGGGAGCTGCAGAACGGACAGAGAGACATGTCATTGTTAAAAGGCCTGGGTCACTATACCACGGGGAGCTGCAGAACGGACAGAGGGACATGTCGTTGTAAGAGGCCTGGGTCACTATACCATGGGAAGCTGCAGAATGGACAGAGGGACATGTCGTTGTTAAGAGGGCTGGATCACCATACCACGGCGAGCTGCAGTACAGAAAGAGGGACACATCATTATTAAAAGGCCTGGGTCACTGTAACAATGGGAGCTGCAGAAAGGACAGAGGGACATGTCATTGTTAAAAGGCCTGGGTCACTATAACAAGGGGAGCTGCAGGAAGGACACGTCATTGTTAACTCCTTAACCGCAGCGCAAATTCCGCCGTGGTGCAGGAGTTCTAAAGAGTGGGTGGGGTTGCGTCGGCCAACGGGCGTGCGCAGCACTACTGAGGTAGTGCTTGCGACAGCCGTTGGCCGACACTCGCACACAACGGGTTAAGAGGCCTGGGTCACTATGCCACGGGAAGCTGCATAAAGAACAGAGGGACGCGTCATTGTTAAAAGGCCTGGGTCACTGTAACAAGGGGAGCTGCAGAATGGAAAGAGGGACGTGTCATTGTTAAAAGGCCTCGGTCACTGTAACAAGGGGAGCTGAGAGCTCAGGTACTATAAGGTTACTTGGACATAAAGAGCTCATTAACAGCATTTTTTTTTAATGATTGTTTGTGTGCAGGAAGGGCGACCTTCCTGCACATAAACAATCGTAGGCAATTTGCTGTTTCTATGTGTGCTTCATAAGTAAGCATTTCTCCTCGTTTTTTTTTTAAAAATCTTTATTTTGTTTTATTACAGAGGACAGAAGTAGAGAGAAAAAGCGACTATCCCGCACAACTTCCCACGCAGGGGACATAAGTAGAGGCAGATAGCAAGGATGATGATTTCTAAAGAGCGACTACAAATCCGCCTGGGCAGCAGTTCAACAAGGTAATAGGACAGTTCAATTGCAGGATAATGCTGATCACAGTTCAAAACCTCGATGGATGGGGTGCTCTGCGAGGTTGGAATAGCAGTACTTATATATGCCCCTGCTGCACAGGCCTCCTATATGCCTCAGACATCATCGAGGGAGCCGCACAAAATGAAACAAGAAAAAACAAACCCCCCTCCCACCCTTCCCATCTCTCCCCCGGTGGTGGTGACAACTCACATTCATTCACTCATCCTGACGCCATACTCAGACCTGAAATAGATGGAGAGCCCGCACCATGGGCCGGCAAACTGCAGATGGCAATCCCTTTGAAAGGAAGCGGACCAAGGGCCCCCAGCAGAATATAAAGTTCTTGAAATTGCCCAGGAAGATGTCCGCTACCCGTTCCATGCTCAGTAATTTCCATAGCTTCGCATGCCACCGGGAAATCGCTGGGGCCTCCGGTCTCCTCCAGGCCGCTGCCAGAGTAAGCTTGGCAGCCCCTATACACAGCCAAAAGATCTTTTTGTCCGCTCGGGTCTGGTGTTCGAGATCCGGGTCTCGAAGACCCTTCTCCTCGTTTTTAGGACCGGTTTTCCCTAGTCTTAATTTTGGCGATGCCTCCTATTTACGCTGCCCTAGTTAATAGGAGGCAGCGTCAAAATGAATGGGTGTTGTGGTGAAACGTCCACCGCAACAACCACTGCCCACCCCTTTTCACGCTAAGCATTGCGTGAAAGGGGGCTTATTTACAAGGCAGCAATAAGCCATGTTAAGTGGCTTAACGCTGCCTTGTATTTAAGGAAAGGGACCTATCGCCATCACAATGTCACTGTGGTGACGATAGGGGCTTGCAAATATGCCCCTTGGTTTCTAGGCACACTGTGTGTAAGTCCACGCCACACACTCAAAGGTTTGAGAAGACCCAGAGTTGTTGGAGACTAAACATATTTACCCTGAAAAGGGGCATTCGATTAGTTCTCCTGAAGGACAGCTGAAAAGATTCTCAGCTGTCATCAACCATCAGACTATTGCGGAGGCAATAGTCACTCGTTACTAAGAGAAGGGATACACTTTGGGTGCGGGTCAACCCTGCAGCAAGGTTTGAGTACTAGTTAGCAACACAAAACACATATAGGGCTATTTACAAAGGTAACTTATTTTTCTATTTAAGTTACTGTTAAACCCAGCCCTTTTTGCAGGTTCACCCCCAAACTTTTTGCCTTTTGTCTCCTATTTATCTGACCCTGTTTTCGTTGGCTATAGGACTCTGAGCACTCTACCACTGCTGATTAGTGCTAAAGTGCAAATGCTCTCTGTGCAAATTGTGATTATGATTGGTTATCCATGATTGGCATATTTGGTTTACTGGTAAGTCCCTAGTAAAGTGCACGGTATGTGCCAGGGCCTGTATATCAAACACTACTAGTGGGCTTGCAGCACTGGTTGTGCCACCCACAAGTAGCCTTGTAAATGGGTCTCAGACCTGCCAATGTAGTATCTGCACACGCAGTTTTAAACTGCTATGTTGACCTGGCAAGTGAACCCACTTGCCAGGCCCTAACCTTTCCATTTCCTACATGTAAGCACCTCTCAGGTAGGCCCAAGATACCCCCATGGGCAGGGTGCAGTGTATGTGAAAGGTAGGACATGCACTGGTGTGTTTATGCATGTCCTAATAGTGAAATACTGTGCATTTGGTTTTTCACTATTGAAAGGCTGTCTGTCCCATTGGCTACCATTGGGGCTGGACTGTAATATTTTACATATGTAACTTTCAATTGGGACAAGGTGGAGGAATGGACTTTGGGCTCTCTGAACTCAGAATTTAATAGTGCACCTTTTAGTAAAGGTAGTTTTCAGATTGTGTGATTAAAAACTGCATTTTCTTGCTTTACTATTCTGTGTGCCTTTGACTGTTTGTGTAGTCACAATCTGGTTTTGAAGTGACAGGAGCTGGGAATGTGCATTCACCGTAGACAGTCACAAGGGAGGTTGAGGTGTGTCCTGCCTTGCCTGGGCGACTCATCGCTAGACTGAATATATCTGGTCTGCATTTAGAGCGGTGGGAGGAGTTTCGCTAGCACCTGAATAGGGCTTGTCTTCTTTCCACAATGCTGTCTCCACACCTGTGGACATGCTGGACCAGGGAGGACCAAACCAGTTTGGACTGAGCTCAGAGACTCTTAAGCAAAGAGAACAATGACAAAACGGAGTATAAGTATGAGACCTAAAACCCCAGGACTTTAGATTACTTTGGGAAACAAGAGGACCCTGCCAAGAAGCAGAGCTGTGTGAAGACATCTGCCTTTTCCGTGTGATGGGCAGGTTGGCTTACAGTTGCTGCTTCTATCTGCGGTGCAGGAAAAGGACATACTCTTTTTGCCCTGCTAAGGCGTTCTGCTTGTGAAGAATCTCCAAGGGCTTGTGTGTGCTTGCCTCCTATTGGAAGTCTCAGGGAAATGAAAGACTTCATGAAAAGATCCTTGCTGGATCACAAAGTATCCTGCTACATCTAAAAGTAGGGCTGAAGAGCTGTGTGATGAGTGCTGCCCCTGCTATGTGAGGTGTGGGTTGGTATGCAGTTGCTGCTCCTGCAGGGGAAAGACTGGACTGTTCTTCCCTTGGATTCTAAAGTAAAAGCGCATTACAAGTACTTTTTGTTGTACTCCATCACATTGAGGGTGCTTTTATTTGGGCTGCAAACTAGAGCAATGTGCTGTCCAACTTCAGTGCGGTGGAGCGCAGTGGTCTCCAGAAAGCATGTGGCAAGTGCTTTAGTGGTGTCCCTATTTCAGAGCCCAAGTAAATTGCGTGCCGACTGTGCCAACACTGCCCTCTCCGGCAAGGCAGAGGGCCCGCAGCAACAAGAAAAACACCCAGAGGGGGGAGTACCTGACGGCAGGAAGAGCGCCGGCCTCCATGTTGGTACCTTCCCTTCAGTGGAGCCCCATTTCTAGGAAAGCCTCAACACAGCCCAGGCAGGTTGCCATAGCAACCGGAAACTAACCCTAGTCCGATGCAGTTGCCCCACTCCCTTGAGCCGGAGGACCACGGAGCCCTGAGGGTCACCTGGGGGAAGTCACACTACCTTCCAGACCTGAGGGCAGAGGCAGTGAGTATGGCACTACCCGCGGCGGGTGGAGCGTGTCCCGCTCTTCGCTTCTATCTTGGGGAAGCCACCCTTGTTTTCGGCATCTGCACTGTGTTGCCACAGGCAGCTACATCCAGCCCTGTCATCCTGTTTGACCAAGCTGAGGTCTAAGGGGGGCCGTGAGGGGTAATACAGCCTTGCAGAGCAGATATTTGTCATTTTAATGTATAATGAATAAATAAACCATTACTGTTGTCCTCATCTCTAAATTAGATAGCACCACCTCGTGGCAGACCGTCATAAATTCCAGTGTTGACAATTAAGTGCCAGTGCTGAGCCCCACAAACTACTGGATCAAAATAAGCACTGGGGCGAAGAGTCATTACTGAAAAAGCATGACTTGATGCTACGGGGTGTTAAGGTTGACAGCAAGAACCTGAAATAAGTAAAAATACTCAAGAATTCGGTTATTTAACAAAACATTATAATAACTGTGCGTTTGGATAGCACAACCAAAACCGGGAGGATATACAGGTGTCTTGTATAGCAAGGAACTGTGAAACATTAGATACATGGAGATTGGGAATGGGGAAGAAAACAATTAAACTTTTATACCTGTAGATCGCATCGGAAAAATCAAGGGGAAGACATCAAAGTATAACCGCTAAGTTAGTTTAGCCGCTTCGCTGCGGCTGGAATTCCCCTGCAGTGTTAAAGAATTTGACGCGTGTGCGGTACATACGGCCCCTGGTCATCCTCCGCACACGTCCACCGTGACGTCGGACGGCCGGGGTCCCTCCGACACACGGAAGAGGTTAGTCAGTTGTGGGCCGTCAATATTTGGAACAGAGTCAGCAATGGTTCAGGAATTCTCTTAACAGGTGTGTTTTGGGTTGTCTCCTAACAATAAGGAGACCTGCGAGTTTACCGACATTCATGGGTAAAGAGTTCCCTGCAGTAAATGGAAGTCCTATAGAGTGAGAGTAAGACAGTAACAGAAAGCATTCAGTCAGAGTACACAATAAACATGCAGGCAGAAGACCATGCATGCTGATCACACAGTTTGTTAAGTATATAACAGCAAGGATGATTGGCTCTCAGGAAAATCTGGAAATGTGTGATTCATTATCCTCAGTATAGTTGACGCATGAGTGTACACAAGTTGGGATCTCTAGCCTCAGTGAACTTGGGGTATTATAAAAATGAACACTACTCATCTGCATTAAAAGTGCCCTGAAGAAGTTGCGCTAATATAGGAACGAAACACGTTGGATTTTGTGTATAGATTGTAAAAAGAATTATGATGTTGAAGCAAATAAAGGATTTTAGCAATGGAATCAAACAATTGCATTTTTCATCTTTGTGATATGGACATGATATTGACTCCCAGCAGGTGGGATTTACTGGTTAGGAACAAACCTAGAACTGTATCTTAACAATATTGAAGTTGCCTCTCCATCATTGAACTAATGCAAAAAAGTGGGTGAGAAGGGTTCTACATTTCCATTAGGAACTCAACCATATTGGACCGCCTTTTCACAAGGCCACCCTTTATGGTTTTTGCCCCAAATCTGGCAAGCAAGGGGAACATAAGATGGAACACCCTCTTTAGCTCCATTTCTATCATCTGAAACTCCCTTCCACCGACATCCGGCAAGAACACTCGCTCCTCAGTCAACACCTCAGTCAGACTTGAGATGTCGGAGCAGAGGTGATAGCCCTGCTTTTTCTTTCTGCAAACCATACCCCCCTCTCGTCCTCACTCCCAACTTGGTAATGTGCTCCATTACTCTAGATCCGCAGCTAGATCTGCGCTAGATAAATATATATATCATACATAACTGCTTCGGATAAATCGTGAAAGAACCCACTGTGAGTTAAACTGTAGAAGAGCATGTTACTGACCAGTCCCGTTCTTTGGAACAAACTACTATATACTAGAAACGTAGCAGTCTCACCTTTCCAAAGCAAACCGTGACCTGTAAGCAGCCATTTCCTTATGTCCTTTGGGTCACCCTTAATAGTCTAAAGTATGGGTGTGTAAAGGTACAAAGTAAAATTTTCCACTTTACAAATTTCAATATAATAAGTTCTTCTCTTTGTGAAGTGGGAAGCTTGCAGAATTTAAAACAAATTCCTCCTGGCATTGAGGGCCTTGACGTCATCATGCAGCTGCTGGGATAGTACTGGGTGCATTCCACTCCTGCTGCTGGAAATCCAAGGCAGGACTACTGGAAGCTGTAAATGAAAGGTGCATAACTGCTGAAGGGCGGCTATCGAGTTTCCGTGCTTTTGCACCTACCTCGAACAGCCCTAAATGACAGTGGCAAAAAACACACTCCTCTGCAGCCTGAACACCTGTCCATCTTGTGCGAGACATCTGTCTGCAGGGAATGGGGTTTGGGTTGAAGCAAAACTTCACCTGAGAGAAGTTTGCAAAGGGCAAAGTTTCTCAACTTCACGCCTCACGACTACATCAACTTGATTGACACAGACTCAGGTAAGTCATGCATTAACTTGTCAACTAGCAGTCATTATTACAGCTGGGTTTGCCTGCTAACATCATGAGCTTTGTCACAGGGATTTCAAAATAGAGTTAGACAGACAACTATCCCAGCTAAGGGTGGGCTACACAATTGGTGTTACATCGAATGTGCGGGAGGCCACCAATTGATGGCAGGCCCGCATACTTCCAAACGTTTTGTCAAACCTAATTGGACAAAAAGCGGATCAGTTGATTTGCGCAAAGTCTGAAATGTTGAAAGTAGGCCCGTTGACGGATTGGCAGAACACTCTACTCTTGGCTTTTCACTCACTGGTTAACTTCGTATCGGCCCGTTGTACCTTAAGCTCAACGCAGGCATGAGCTCTGTCTTGTCCACCTCGTCTCCCACTGACAGGGGCCGATGTAGTCTCTCTAACAAAGAGGCCTTCAGAAGCTATACTTTTGAGCCATCCATGAACGTCAATTCATCAAAATGCCAGGGGCAGCAGAAATGACACTGGTCACCCTGTGACTGCAGATGACATCACAGCATTGACCTCTTGCCCCCTCCAGCTCCTCAAGGGCCAATATTTGATAGTGTGAGCAGGGACTGTAATAAGTAAAGAAGTCCAAATGGTAGGCAAGGTGGTAGGTTCCAAGATGTCATTTATTATATCAAGTTCCAGGTAGGTAGAATGATGGAAGATAGTAGTAAGATGGTAATTAGTGGTGTTTTAAGGTCTCGCAGTAGCCTTCATGACCCACTGAAGTAGGTCACTAGAAGGGGTACTAAAAAGCCACCAAAATCCAGAGCGTAGACTATCTGTGGGCCACTTAAGACTTACTGTGGATCCTGGCTGTGTTCAACAGCCCTACGGCCTGCACCCCAACAAAAGGCATGGGGGAAGCGCCCCCTCATCGGAATCTGGCGCGAGGTGGCCTCCCGGGATCTGGGCCGGGCTTCTGTGCTGGGTTAATCACATGCGCTGCCGCAGTCCCCGGCTGCCAGCGCGTGCCCCGTGCGGATGGCTTTGTTTTACCTGGTTGCCATGGCAGCCGCACTCCAGGCAGGCGCAGCATCAGCAGCGAGAGCCCTCGCGCTCCTTGGCACAGGGCCGCTGGGTTTGGTAGATTTGTATTCAGATGGTGTATTTTTAAAAAGCCTCCCCTGCCGGAGCGGAGCCTCCGGTTACCAGGAGAGGCCGGGGAAGGGGACGGATCGACCTTTAATTCGTGCCTGGTCTATTCACCTGCACATTCAAGGCGGCGTGAGCCTCGCGCTGCTGCTACAAGGAAAGCCCTCCTGTCTGAGGGGCGGGTGTCCCCAGGGACAGGCGCGAGGAATGTTCTGGAAGGATGCAGATTCGAGCGCGTGGCACAATTTCACCTGCAGCGAATACTTTGAGTGGAATCATTTGCAAACTAAGGGCTCAATCATTCCGGGCCTTAAAACACGGAACCTTGCTACATGCCGGCATGGCAAGGGCTGTGAGCAAGAGCGAGGCCTGGCCCCCCTCACCTCCCCAGCCCAGGGCAGGTGGGAATTAGAAGTCGGGGGGAGGAGGGAGAGGGCGGGGCGGGGGAAATCTACCTGGGATCACTGGGTCCATCTATTTTCCCTACTCTGAGGGTTGAACCTCAGGATTCCTTTTTTGGTGCGGGGAACCTGGCTTTCCATTCCATCCACATCAAAAACTGGCAAGCTTGAAATCAGGGCCATTGGTAAGAGCAGGCAGCGTCTGAGCCATTGCAGTGTGCCACGTCACTGTAGGTGCGGGCTCTTAGAAATCACAGAACAGAGCTGGGCGCAGAGTGAGCAAAGGAAACGTGCCCTAGTGACTGAAATAGTCCACACTGTTTCAGGGTACCCCTCTGTTAGAATAATAGTTCTCCACTGCCTCTTTATTCTCACTAGAATCAATCACTGGACCTTCACTGCATCCATTGATACCAGTGTGCATCACTGCACCCACATCCTCCATTCATACAAGTGATTCACTGCACCTCCTTGCACTTTACACCGCCGCTCACACCTACGTGCATTAGTGCACATCCATTGATAGCGGTGTGCATCACTGCACCCGCATTCACATCCAAGTGAAGGCTCGCCCCTTCATTCCCACCAGAGAGATTCCCTGCACCTCCTTGCACTTTACACCGCCACTCACACCTGCGTGTATTAGTGCACATCCATTAATACCAATGTACATCGGAGCACTTCCATTCACATCCAAGTGAATGACCGCCCCTCCATTCATATAAGTGATTCACTGCACCTCCTTGCACTTTACACCGCCACTCACACCTGCGTGTATTAGTGCACATCCATTAATACCAATGTACATCGGAGCACTTCCATTCACATCCAAGTGAATGACCGCCCCTCCATTCATACAAGTGATTCACTGCACCTCCTTGCACTTTACACCTCCACTCACACCTACGTGCATTAGTGCACATCCATTGATATCGGTGTGCATCACTGCACCCGCATTCACATCCAATTGAAGGCTCGCCCCTTCATTCCCACCAGAGAGATTCCCTGCACCTCCTTGCACTTTACACTGCCACTCACACCTGCGTGTATTAGTGCACATCCATTAATACCAATGTACATCGGAGCACTTCCATTCACATCCAAGTGAATGACCGCCCCTCCATTCATATAAGTGATTCACTGCACCTCCTTGCACTTTACACCTCCACTCACACCTGCGTGCATTAGTGCACATCCATTGATAGCGGTGTGCATCACTGCACCCGCATTCACATCCAAGTGAAAGCTCGCCCCTTCATTCCCACCAGAGAGATTCCCTGCACCTCCTTGCACTTTACACCCCCACTCACACCTGCGTGTATTAGTGCACATCCATTAATACCAATGTGCATCAGAGCACTTCCATTCACATCCAAGTGAATGAACGCCCTTCCATTCATACAAGTGATTCACTGCACCTCCTTGCACTTTACACCTCCACTCACACCTGCGTGCATTAGTGCACATCCATTGATAGCGGTGTGCATCACTGCACCCGCATTCACATCCAAATGAAGGCTCGCCCCTTCATTCCCACCAGAGAGATTCCCTGCACCTCCTTGCACTTTACATCTCCACTCACACCTACGTGCATTAGTGCACATCCATTGATAGCAGTGTGCATCACTGCACTCGCATTCACATCCAAGTGAAGGCTCGCCCCTTCATTCCCACCAGAGAGATTCCCTGCACCTCCTTGCACTTTACACCCCCACTCACACCTGCGTGTATTAGTGCACATCCATTAATACCAATGTGCATCGGAGCACTTCCATTCACATCCAAGTGAATGATCACCCCTCGATTCGCACCAGAGTGAATCACTGCAACTCCATCAGTAAGGTGCGTGATAAGAGCCTTGCTCCAGGGCCGGTCCTAGAACTTCTGGGGCCCCGGGCGAAAGGGAAGATGTGAGGCCCCTCTAATTTGCATATAACTGCCAGTCGCGGCCGGCATGACTCGTGGGTAGGGGGTCTCGCGGGGTTCTTGTTGGAGGGTATGCAGGGGATTATTATAAAATGAAACTTCCCTTCCTGGGTCTGGCGTTGTCTCTGCGCCTGACCTGCTCATCTGCAGCCTCCCTCCCCTTCTCTAAGCCAATCACAAAGCTGAAATGACAGCGTTGTGATTGGTCGGGATGGTGACCAGCCAGACGAGAACGGACACAGTGCGTATTACTGATTTGGTCGGCCCCAGAGGGCCGACCAAACAGTCAGAGCCCATAGCAGTGTGCAAGCCACTCCTCCCTTGCCCTAGAGCAGAACCCCCCCAACCACACACTTCTGCTTTCTCGCAGTGCGAGAAGCAGAAACATAAAATTTTAGTTTTAGCATGTTATGTTTCTACTTCTCGCTCTGCGAGAAAGCAGTGGGGCAAAGCTCCTCCGCCCTAGTGGAGGAGCCTTCCTTAGTAACATCACAAGAAGTGACATCACAGAAAGTGACATCGCAGGACTATTGATCTTATTTGGCATCACTGAAGAGACCTAACGTTGATATTAGTAACATGGACAAAACCATAAATATACTAATTAAATAAGTCCATATATTTTAAAACTGTATTAAATGGATTACATTTGTCGCATTGGATGGAAAAGCTAGGTTCTGGTCTCACAAAGATGGATATTTTTTACTCATGTTAACTGATTGTTTCCAGATGATTGCATGATAAACATTCCAGTTCTGTCTCATAAAGGGGGGAGATCCTGTTGAGGTAATGAGGGGCCGGAACATTCAAAATATAAAATTACACAAGACAAAACCCCTCACTTCATGGATATAATCGCAATTTTCAAAAGGCTTCCTTGTCTTTCTGTGCCATTATTGTGTTACCTTAGGATGACATTAATACTTAGTAATTTGTTTTAACGTAAATCCTCTCACCAGTATCCCAGAGTCAGAGGACAATCTTTTTTGTGGGCGGGCTCTTTACTCAGCAGAATTATGTTAAGTGCAAAAACACAACACATATAATACAAAATTACAAGACACCATTGCAAACAAATAAAGATTGTACAATAAATAAAAAAGACTTAAAACAACCGAGACCACTGCTAAATCATGCATTGACTTGAAGGTATGCTTCAGATTCAATGGGTTTTCCAATCAGCGTTTTTTTATTTGGTGTTAGAACTGTAGGAAGTAGAAGTGGTTGGCTTTAGCGCTGGGGGAGCCCTGTGCGACAATGTTTGTTGCCCCCCCCCCAATGACTCGCTCTGCCACGGATTCCCTCACTACCACCCTTTAGCAGTGTCCCTCAAGTCTCCATAACCACATTCTTGCTCAGATGCATTCAATTTGATTTACAGCGCCACTGGCAGCAGTGTAGGGTGTCAGCGAACTTTATATCACACACATTACACAGAGACAGCCAATCATATGTGTGTAAATCACAAAAGGTAATGTTACATGAGACAAAGGACTACAAGGTGTAGGAGTCACATGACAATCCTACTAGTAGGCGCTATAGTTTATCAGCGATTTATCTGGAAAAACACAAACTCTGAATTTAGAACGTAATACCATGGTTGGGGATTCTCTTAAATAACTAGAATTGATTTCTGTCCAAATGAACCATTTTTGCATCATTAGGCTAATTAAAGACTGGGGAAAAAAACATAACGCTCTAATTTATACCGTGTGTGTTTGCATGCAGCTCTTAGGTGACAGTTATTAGCTCATTGTTCTGTGTTAGGATTTTGACTTATAAACTGCAAGTAACAAAAGGATCTCTGACAAAGGCAGTAACCCACTGGCCTATTTACATCATGTTGACTTAGTGATCTGCACGGTACATGTTCTTTGCAGCAGGCACATTAACCCTCTGCTCTGCCGTTTCACAAGTGAAAACTTCTACCTGACGAAACTCTATCTCTCTCTAGGAAGAAACATTAATCACCGGAGATATCATGACATTGTTATTGGTGCCGAAAATTACTGGAGGCCAGGAAGTAGGCAACTAGTGCTTTTAAAAACAAAATATACTCAAAAACATGACGCCCCCACCTGCAGTCAACTCTCAGTGCAATCTCACCGGTCACACCGCCCTAGAGCCTCCCTCCTCAAGGGTCCTGTGACCTCAGTGACAGAGTCACTGTTGCTCTAGGGTGTGCTGCTTCGTAGACCTGCCCGGAAGACTGGAAGTGAGCTTCAAAGGGGTTGTAGTGGATAGGCGTTCAAGGATAAGCCACACTTGCCACCGCTATGGTCCACCTGCTGGTGCTCAAGCACCATTCTTCTAAGGTCTTTCAGGCCGTCTGAGGTCGAGCATGGAAATGTGCTCTCTCAGGAGAGTGGTCTGGTGGACTGGTCATGAAGGCTGAATCTGGTTCCAAGGTTCCAAAGTTCCAAATTTGGCAGCTCTGACCATAGTGCCACATCCTCTCCCCCACTGACCACTATACTGCCCCACTGAGAGAAACTCGCACTGCCTTCAACTACAACCCAATTGCGTCCCGCTATAAACACCTCGATGCGACTCAATTCAAATGACGCACTAGACAAGAGCACTATGCTGCCTAAATAAAAGTAACATACTGGAAAAAGCAAACACACATAGTGAATGCAAGATTAAGTAAAGCATGTGAAATGTAAGCATGAACAACATGCTAACCTCAACGCTTTTACACTCACTGATCAGAATCAGTGAGTGCTTTTGCATGAAAAGGTAAGGACATAACTACAGGACCAGAAGGGACCCTTTCAAATCAAATCAAAAAGTCTTTTATTCGATTAATCATTTTGATAATCATAAAAAGTACACAAATTGTTTAAAACACATCATCATGAATAAGGCGCATTATTGTTATTACAACACATTATTACTGTTCAAATTAAAATAAATGAACAAATGAGAAAGAAATACATTGGGGTTCGCAGAACTTGATAAATACAGATATACAGATGTTCAAGTAGGGATCAGTTCTATAGCTTTGCGAGTTGATAGACTTAATTTCAAGAACATAGCTAAGCTTTTTGCCACATATTGAGTATCAAGCTGTTGTAGCGCTAGAAACGCCGGGCGACAGGTCCTCAACCCCATCTGGCGCAGCACTGGTAAAACCCAGCGCCTACGTATTTCAGTGTAATAGTGGCAAAACAATACTGTATGCATGGTTGATTGCGAGGATACTTTATCACAAGGACATTTCCCCAGATCATGAGTCCAAGTTGACATTTTTGGGAAAGAAACCAAACGAAAAAACAAATTAAATCGAAACCTGGTTAATAAATACCTTTCGTGATTAGTTATGTAATATGTAAGGTGAGGCTGTATGCCTGGTGACACTTGAACCATCAGAATATGTACATTAGATTGCTTGGAAACTTCACCAGACAAGCGCAATTCCCTTAAATGACTGAGACATAGGTTTTTCAAGGATTTTCTGCTTATCCCACTGATAGAAGATGGCTCGATTATATACTCAGTGAGATCCAGGTCTTTCAGGAAGTTAACCACGTACGCCAGCCACGGGATGTTTTTCCAGGCTGACATCTCTAAACATTCAGAGATCAGGGCACGTGTAAGATGACATTGTGGTTTGGACCAAACACGGTGCCACAAGAGTACAGGTTGGCATTTGATGTAATCAACCAAATAGTCAATCCCGAGCTCGATGTGACATCCATAGGTGGGGGCACTCTGTGGGAGGGCCAGCAGATATTTGGTAAAGACATTTTGGACTTTTTGCAGTTCCATAACATTAGCATAACCCCATACCCCAGCTCCATATGTGGCGATACTCTGACATTTGGCTTGGAAGATCTTAAGGAGCGCTGATGGAGTTGGTTTACCCAATTTTCTGGAAAATGAAACAAGGGCAGAGGTAGCTCGTTGAAAGAGTAATTTTCTGGTTACCAATGCCCTTTTCCATGTCAGGTGGTCGTCTATTAAGATACCCAAATAGGGGTATTCCCTCACACGTTCCAGTTTGGTGAGCTCGATACAGAGATGTTTGGAACTTTTTACCTTGGGCCCGGAGTGCATGACAAAGGTCTTGGTCTTGTTCACCTTTAGCCCAAGCGAAAACATGTAGGTACAATATTTGTCCAGCTGTTTCTGGAGCTGTACTAGGGTCCTGGCAAAAAGTACAGAATCGTCAGCGTAAAGTAACGCTGGAATAGGGCGATGATTAATGGTCGGTAGATCCTGACTCCCTTCTAGCATGGCTTCTTCCAAACCGTTAGTGTATAAGTTAAACAGGAAGGGAGCCAGGACACAACCCTGCCGTACTCCACGAGTTACTGGAAAGGAGGATGTTAACTCTCCACCCCTACCATATCTTACGCAAGCCGAGGCATCTGTATAAAGCTCGCGCAAAAATTTGATGAGGGGAGGATCAACACCCAACTCCTCCAGAATGGACCACAGCTTGACGTGAATTACGCAGTCAAACGCCGCACTAAGGTCGACGTAGACCATGAATAGGTTGCCCCGTTTTACTCCCACATATTTCCCAATAAGAAGGGTGAGATTCAGAGCCTGTTCGACAGTACCCAGTCCCTCCCGGAATCCATATTGGAGGTCAGTAATGATGTTCTTTTCTGCCGCCCAATCCTGTAAACGTTCCAGAATTAGGCGACCCGCGACCTTACCCAATGAATCCAGGAGGGAAATGGGTCTGTAGCAGGCGGGGTTGTTTCTTTCACCCTTCTTAAAAATAGGAAGGAGTATCGAGGAAGACCAAGAATCCAGAAGGCCGATGTTTAAGACTGCGGCCATCAGCTGCGTGATGACTGGGGACCATAGTTCCAAGTTACATATAAATATGTCGAGCGGTGCACCATCCGGGCCCGGCGCTTTACCTGATTTAGAGGAAGAAAGTGCACTTATAACCTCTCCTAGGGTAAAATGAAGATCAATTGGATAAACCCTTTTTGTTGGGGAGTCGGTTATTGAGGTGGATTGTGCAGAGTGTTCCGGGGGTTGATCACTAAAGATCTTGGAAAAGTGAGACACCCACTCGTCGGCAGTCACAGCCACATCCAGGTGTTGGTGTGAGCTAGCCTCCAGCAGGAATGGGGATTTAACTATCTGCCAGAACTGAATGCTGTCCTTACTCTGGCAGCTCTCATGTAATTGGGCCCACAGTTTATTTTTATGATCTTTTTTGCAACTCGTTTGGGCCTGCTTGTATTCTGTTCTTAATTTAGCTACAGTATCTTTATCTCTATTTGGGTTGTGTAGCTCTTTTTTTAGAGCGGTTAGGGCTTTCCGACAAGCCGTGTTGAACCATCGAGGCTCAGAGTGATTACCTGGATTGGGCTTTCGGGTTAATACCTTCTGGATGGTATTGAGGATTTCTCCGAAGCTAGTAATAATTTGCTCATGGGAGGAGTCTTCATCGAGACAGGTGGAAATCCAGGGGAGAGCCTTAGCTATGACCTTACTTGAGGTAACTGATGGGTCAACACTTGACCATTTCACAGAGTAACCGTTTGTTTTATCCATAGTCAGTGC
This sequence comes from Lissotriton vulgaris, assembly GCF_964263255.1. NCBI lineage: Eukaryota > Metazoa > Chordata > Amphibia > Caudata > Salamandridae > Lissotriton > Lissotriton vulgaris. The sequence goes on along the minus strand of NC_141691.1, from coordinate 128,167,477 downwards.
TTTTTGGGTCAGCAAACTCTTCTTCGGTGTATTGGGAGCAGTCGTAGGTAACTTGATCTTAATACTGTTAGGAAAATGATCGCCGGCTATTTCTGAGCCTGTAGTAAATTGGTGAAGCGTACCCATTACAGGATAAGAACATAGTATAAAATCTATGGTGCTACGACAACCCCTGCCATGAAAGGTAGGTCTAAATTCCACAGGTGGGTTTACGAGTTCATTTGCGAACATCAGTTCTAGGGACATTAGGCTATCATTAAAAGAGTCTCCTACAGGGGTATGGGTAAAGTGGGTCAACGGGGAATCGTGTTCATCTAAGAGGCCACAGACAGTTTTCTTATAGTTAGGGCACAGTTGTACATTAAAATCCCCTCCCCATATTACATTGCTCATAGCTGATGGATACTTAACACGTTGTTCAGTTATATACAAAGAAATATCAGACACAGTCTTTGCACAATCTGCTGGTGTTAAATTGTTGTAGAAGTTTATAAGAGTGTAAGATGTACCATTTTTAAAAGTGAGCAAAATAATTTGATAATTTGGTGTAGTACGTAGAGTTATGGTTTTCTTTGCTGCTAAAGTGTTAGAAAGATAAACCACAAGGCCCCCCATGGGTCTACCATGTGTTGTTGGACTGGCTGGGGAGTGAAGTGTTATGTATCCTTGTATATGCAGTGGGTTAATTGTCCAGGTCTCTTGCAGGCAAATTATCTGATGCGTGATGACAAAGTCTAACCAAGGTGCCAGTACAATCTTGGATCGGAGACCTGCAACGTTCCAGAATATTATTGAAACTAGGTGGAACGACGGGGTTTCAGTACCATACGCTGGGCAGCCTATTTGCGAAGGAGTCTTAGTTATTGCGCATGGAACGAAATTTGGAGAGAGGGACAGGATGTCACCTTGCATGTTACATATGATAGCAGGACTGGGCTGAATAACAGCGCCTTGACAGAGGTTTATATCATCTGTGGCAATTGTAGCTAATGTGGTTAATGGTGACTTTATTTGAGTCGGTAGACTTGGGAGTTGGAAGGAACTTACAGGCGACAAGGATAGAGGGCTGGAGGGGGATATATTCCTGTCTTCCAAGTCGGTGGAGAGTGGTGGTCAATCCACCATTTCTAGGCAGTCAAACCTATTATAAGTAGGGACGCCCCCCCAATCTAGGTATGGCATGTTATCTCTACCTCCTTGTCCTGCCCAGTTTGACCAATCCGAGTTACTATTCCAGTTGCCTACCTGGGTCCAGTTCCACTCGGGGCTTGGTTGCATGGGTTTAGCTGGAGGATAGAAAAAGGCTAGTCTTTTAGTGCCGATTCCCTCAGGGGATGTTTGGGGGCCCCAAGAGGAGATCAACTCGACAGTTTGGGGATCCTCAAAGTTTATGATTATGCAATCTCCTGGGATCGTTTTTCGCTCCCTCCCGATCCACGGGACTCTGCGAACCGAAACAATTCTGTTATTAGAATATGGAGGAAGTGGGCGATTCAGTGACAACCAGTGGATTATTTTGTTTTTTAGGGACCATCCCGGTTCTTCAGAATTGGTACGCAAAACTGGGACCCCGGTCATAATGATAATGTACGGGGTCGCTTCTGGGGGAAGGTGAGCAGGCCGGGCTCCGTTACGTCTTGCGTTATAAGAAACATTTTTTGAGGCTGGGGTTTTTGTCGAGGATTTTGCCGGGGTTGTTGTGGTTATTGTGACGGGTTGGGCCTTTGCTACAGAAGGAGCAGGACGTGAAGAGTTGGAAGTGTTTTTAGCTGCGTTATTAGCTGATATTTGCTGCGCTGGTTTGCTAGGTGATTTGGTGGAATTCTGGTGAACCACCGCTGTGGTGGTCGCCACTTTCTGTGGTTTGGATGTTTGCAGAGAGTTGGTTTTACCTGCATTTTTAGGTTTTGAATTTTGAGGTTGAGGCACTGGGAGTGAGGGTGTTGGGATTATGGTCAGACTTTTCTGAACATTTAAGTCATTTGTTAATGAGGCTAGAGATTTTAGAATTTTCGAAAGTGTTAACTCAATGGGTTTCAGATGTAACTTAATTAAAGCCTCTATAGACACCAAAGAGAAGGTCTCGTGTGTACTGGGAGCCAGTTCGCTATGTAAATTGCCACTTGGGTTTTGGTTAAGTGTGTCTGACGAAAGATTTATTATTTCAGGCGCTGTGGTAAGCGTTGACTGTTGAAACAGTACTGGGTAAGATGGGGATAAAGCTGAAGGAAGGGGGTGATCTGAGGGGGGTATCAGGGGATCCTGTTGTATGATGACGTTGTTGTGGGAGGTTTTTTTAGCACCCTTTTTCACTTTCCTCTTTTTCGGAATGGCCCCCTCCCTCTGACCCCTTGCATTTAAGGAGGGAGAAGAAGGAGAATCCTCCTCGGGAGGGATAGTAAAGAGAAGTGGAGTTCTCTCGAGTGACGGGGGAGTATGTGGTGCAGAGGAGGGTGAAATGTGAGTAGTGGAGAGATCGATGGATACTGATAAATCCACTATTCCAGGGACAGTATGAGTCGCCAGCTGTAAACCAGCGTCTACAGGGCGTTGCGGAGTTTTGGCTGCCGCCAGTAGTCCCAGGGAGGAGCGTCTGGCTGCGGCCAAATCCTGGGAGACTCTCCTTTCAAGTAAAAGAACACCTTGATTTATGGCATCGTTTGCTTTAGCAATAAATTGATCTATAGGCCCTTTGACCTGTGCAGCATGGGTAGGCTTGGTGTTTCTAGTAAGCCTAGGTGACATGGTACGAAATTAATAAGTATAGCGCTAAGTTAAGTAACCGAAAAGTCGGGGTTTGCAATACAAGTACTACAATAACAGCACAGAGGATACGCTATCAAGGGGGTGGCCCAGTCCAGTCTTACCCGGTCTTGAACGGGCTTAAACGGGCCCGCCCTTGGCCCGGGCTTCGCCCCGGGCGCTCCCGCGCGCTCCCGCGCAGCAGGGCTCTACAGTTAATATAGGTCGCTTCCTCCAGTTAGGTGAGGGGGCGGGACGATGAGGGAGAGCAGCCCAGGTGACACGGGCTCGGGGTTTCCCTTGGGCTCCTGGGAAACGGAGTCCACACCCCGTCGCTCGCAGCCCTCTGACCCACTCCGCAGCAATGTGAACTTCAGCCCCTGGTCCTAGGGCGACGCGGGACCCGCGAAGCGGGTTCCGCTAGCAGCAACGATGTTGAGCAACGATGAGGAGGTTCCTGGCAAGCGCTGCGGAAAACAGCAGCAGTCCGTCCCTGTTCCTGGCCAATTAGGTGCAAGTCCCGCGTTCTCAAGCCTCACGGGGCACTTTATCTCGACCCGGAGGCAGGGGGCGGGACGATGAGGGAGAGCAGCCCAGGTGACACGGGCTCGGGGTTTCCCTTGGGCTCCTGGGAAACGGAGTCCACACCCCGTCGCTCGCAGCCCTCTGACCCACTCCGCAGCAATGTGAACTTCAGCCCCTGGTCCTAGGGCGACGCGGGACCCGCGAAGCGGGTTCCGCTAGCAGCAACGATGTTGAGCAACGATGAGGAGGTTCCTGGCAAGCGCTGCGGAAAACAGCAGCAGTCCGTCCCTGTTCCTGGCCAATTAGGTGCAAGTCCCTTTCAATGTCCATTGCTTAGATCCTTACAAAATGTAAGCAGTATGGTCAAAAAAAGTCCATATTCGTGAATACAGAGCAGTGGTATGCATTTTATTTTCCTATCCGCCCATCAAGCAGGTATTGCACAGTACCTCCAGGAATGGTGAGCTTCCCCACTCGGAAAAGAAAATGCTTTTCAGAGAAATACAAGAAAACAAAAGTAGTGCTTCACTGGCAAACTCTGTAAAGTGGCACTAACGAGTTTTGGATGTGATAAAATCAATCTGGCCCCTTTTCGACACACTCTGCCTTGCTTTAGTTACCTTCACATTTTTAACCTTTTATTTCTCTCCCTCCCGGGGCTGCACTTTGGAAGTGAAAAATCTTAGAAAGAGACTTTCCAGCAAGTGTTTCTTTTTTTGGATACATTTCACAGGGGTACAAATAATGGAAAGAGGGAGTAATGGCTACAAAGCCCAGGAAAGAGGGGGCCCTTTCCTTGCAGCTTGCTCTAGTGCTTAGAAGCCCAGGGAAAGGGCCCCTCCCCCGCCCCTCCGAAGCAGTAACAAGGCATTTCACAAAACACTGCTTTACCACGGCAGTCATACATGCATTTTAAATGCATATTCTCATAAAAAAATGGGTGATGCAAAAGTTTTAAAAAGCCAGTGACCTGGCTGTCCTCCTCCCCTAACCCACCCCTCCTTACCTATGTCCAGCTGTTCCTGGATACAAAGGGGCATTCTGTCGCCTAGGAACAAAATACAGAAAGGGAATGGCCGGTACTTATCAGAGGTGCTGCCTCACCCCGGACACCTTGAGCCAACATAATTCCAGTCCCCACTCTGTTTGTCCTTCCCCCCACCCCTGCCCCCCAGGAATCTCACACCACCCGGACCAGCAAGGTCCAGACATCTCTGATGTGTATTGTGACTGAGTGGGGAGGGGCCCTGGAGGAGCAGGTGGACTAACTGTGAAAGCATGGCCTTTCACAGCGAAGCGGGGGCCCCTTGTTTAAAAGCTGAGCACGAGGCCCTGGGCAGCTGCACACACTGCCCATGCGTAGCGCCGGCCCTGCCTTGCTCATGATTAGACCCAAATTTAGACTAAAACTTGTAAGACTGCACATTTACTCACACCGCTGTGACGCTCATCCGGTCTCACCGGACTGCACGCTCAAGCGCACCAAAATCCATGACTGCGTCTTCACTACCATAGCTCCTCGAATCCATGCTTCGCTACTGGTAGCAGAATTGATGCTACCAAAGAATGGATCCAATAACTGTTGCATGAATGAGTGAGAACACTGCATAGCGGAGAACCGCGGATTGGTCGGCTGAAGGCGTGCCTCTAGGCTGATTATGCAGAGAGGATGTTAAAGAGGCATAAAAAGTGATAGATTTTTCAAGACCGTCAGTCAAACAGGCAGATAGACAAACAGACAGGCAGCTTTACAACAACAGTAGCGTAACAAAAGTTGAGGTGGTAGCCTGCAAGGTACATGGAGGGGCCCCACTCCGGCTTATTCCGGAGCTCTCAGGCCCGAGTACTGTGCTGAGGGGGCCACCTGCAGCTCGCTCCCCACCCCACCGCGGGGGCTGCCGGGGTCCGTGTTACTCCCCTGTACAACAGTTAATACACCTATGGCTCATTGCACGAAAACCAAACTGGCATTGGGCTGCTTTACGGACTGAATAACCCATTAGGACACATCTTGAGTGAGAAGGTGGCTGAGTATGTAAACAAGGCGGTAGGCAGAACACTGGGTGGATTTATGGAAGGATGGGTGCGTGGATGGATGGCTAGATGGATGTGTTTTGTGGGTGTATACATAGGTGAGCCGTTGGACAGGCAGATGATGGATTGGTGGTGATGGATGGATGGATGGTCAGAAGGACTGATTTGGGAGGGCAGGGGGTGAGCGATGGAATTAGGAATGGATATGTGCAATAGCTCGCTGGATAAACGGGAGGGTGTAAATGGATAGATAGGTGGCTGGGCCTATGGGTGGGTGTATGAGTGGGTGGATGGACGGTGGATGTATTTGGGCGGATGTATCGATAGGTTGAAGGATAGTTCTGGTTGGAAGGGAGAAAGAAGGGTGGATGCATGGATGGTGGAAGCGCCTTAACAGACAGAAAGGAAGGCAGGCAGAATGGGAACAAAGTAAAATACTTCAAACTTTCACTACGGTGCACGTGGTAACTATTGCACAGAACGGAGACGCCACTGCGTGAAATATCTACAGATCAGCACCCTGCCCATTCTTTGAGCGGCCCCGCGCTGGGCGCGCTCCGCCTCGTGCCCTCCACGGCCGCGGAGCCCGCGCGTGGGCCGAGGATAGAAAAAGGCTCTCCGGGCAGCAGCGCTGCCAAGGATGGCGGAGCCCCGCGCGGCTATTTTTAGCCGCAGCTGTCACTTTAACTGCTCCGTGAAGCATCATCTCGCGAGGAGCGTCCCCCGCGCGGGCAGCAGCAGCGCCGTCAGCAGCAGCACAGCATTAATAAGGCGCTCTCGTGCGCGGTTACAGGTGCATAGCCGCGAGGTCTCCGGGGGAATCCCCGCCCCCTCCCTGCGCGCGAGCTCCTCCGGCACGTGCCTCCCCAGGCGCAGCGCGCGCTCCGCTGCATGCAGATCACAGCCTGTGCCCTCCGGCCCCGCAGCGCCCACAGGCGCCTTCAGTGCCCCACTCTGTGACTGCTTCCTGGTCATGGCCACAGAAACTTGCAACGGGCGGCAGCAGCCCATGCAGTAATATTTGTGTCTTTCATAGAATTCAGACTTTTCAAAATGGTTGTTGCAACTTGCACTGAGCCTGCAGGAGGGGGAAGCAATATGTACCTGGTCTGTCCATCCTGCTCCAGCTGGTGCTCCCTGCATGCGGCAGCGCATCAGCAGACGCCCCCCATGTTCCAGCACTCCTCTGCACACAGGCTCCGGGCTTCTCTGGGCTGCCCGCCAGAGGCGGCCCCCTCTCGCTCGAATCCGTGCGGCAGTCGATTTACATTTACACGTGCACGCCTAGTGACTGCTGTTTGTAGTGTGCGTGCTCTGCGGGGAAATCGGTGACTCGCCACCAGGCCGGCCGTCTAAAACACCCCTAAGGCTCATGAGAAAGCTCTTTAGACAAAACAGGAGGGTCTTCACCTAGCAGGGCTGGGATCGAGTCAGTCACATGTGAAGCACAGTCGAGGAAAAAAGAGATTTTTAAATAGCACTGTACCTCTGAAAGAAATGTACGCGTTATCAGCAGAGGCATAACTTCTTACACAAGAACCTGAGAGGATGCAGCAGTGCGCGGCCTCTGTGTGTTTTTTTTTGTATCAATCAGAGGTTTCTCGTTTGATTGCCCGTTTCTTTGATCTCTTTCTGGGAGGTTGTGTTACACAAGGTATTTATTCACTTTAAAAACTGCAGTTCCTGCAGATCACCGCACTCTGATGGCCACCCCCCCCCCCCTCCCCTGTGGGACTAACCGCTATACTGTGTCAGTGCGGTAATCCCAGCTGTGTCCACCTCGCTTGGTTACATGGAGAGGCCATGACCTCGTCACATCTGGATGAGTCTAAGGACACCTCAGGGTGCGATTCCAGGGCCAGGACTGCTTTAAAGTCAGGTGGAATGAAACCGCTTTACTGCACTGTCACAAAACGGCGCCAAACTTTTATTAGAAGAAGGTGCGAACTCCGGCAGCCCACCAATAATGTGCTGGAATGCTGAGCATCTTCCCATCATTCCTGAGCACGTGAAAGTCTTGCAACTTTATTTCCTACGTCTATACAGAGACGCTTGTCAAGTGACAAGTGAGGAGGTGGGTTCTATAAAGTGGCCGCTCCCGAGCCCCACACATTGCGGCGATCATCAGAGGTAGGAATGCGTTCCTCTTTGCTGGAGAGTAGGTTAATCTCATCTACAACCTCTGTCATAAACACAGGCTCTACAGAACCCCATCCCAAGGGAACCATGACCAGGGGCGGCCCTAGGCATGTGCAAGCTGTGCACCTGCACAGGGCCACCAAACCCCAGGGGCCGCCACACCAATATACATCCTTGATATAATAATCCTCTGAGGATGGTTACATATTTGCGTGGTGGGCCCTGGCATCGATTTGGTGGCCTCCGGCTCTGTTCCACTTCCAAACACCCTGACCCCCCCTTCACTGGCCTCCGCGCTCCGCCCGGACCCACTCTTCCGGGGCCCCTACCTACGCTCCCTGCCCAGGGCCGCCATGAGCCTAGAGCCGCCCCTGCTGTGACTGATCCTGGACCTCGATAATATATCAGGAGCACCTACCTTGAGACCGAGGATGTCATTTAGAACCATGAGGCCAAGGACATCCTTCAAAGATGGCCGACCACGACTTCCTTTTACCTTTAGTCATGCTGCTGTCTACCTGCGCCACAACTACTCGTGGACTAAAGCCGCCATCCAGAAGGGAAATAATAAGCAGCAGAGTAGTTCCTCTTCAGTGGGAAACACTTACAGAGCCATACATGTCGTGGTCACAGCAACGTGTTCTGAATCTCTTCCACCTAAGACACCTCACCCCTTTCAGCCTCTCTTATAGCAAGTCTGACGGGATCTGGCCTTCAGAGCTTTCCTGGGTTCATAAACGGCAACCCCACGCCTTATCAATCAATCAATCAATCAATCAGTGACACTTATAGAGCGCGCTACATACCCGTAGGGTCTCAAGGCGCTGGGGGGGGGGGGGGCGCTACTGATCGAACAGCCAGGTCTTCAGCTTCTTCCTGAAGGAGAGGTGGTCTTGGGTCAGGCGCAGGTCGGGAGGGAGGGAGTTCCAGGTCTTGGCGGCCAGGTAGGAGAAGGACCTTCCTCCTGTAGTCGCTCTTCGGATGCGGGGGACGGCGGCGAGGGCGTGGTTGGCTGATCGGAGGTGGCGTTTGGGAGCGTAGAAGTTGATCCGGCTGTTGAGGTAGCTCGGGCCTTGGTCGTGTAGGGCTTTGTGTGCGTGGGTGAGGAGGCGGAAGGTGATTCTTTTGTTGACGGGGAGCCAGTGAAGGTCTCTCAGATGTCCGGTGATGTGGCTGGTTCGTGGGATGTCGAGGATGAGTCTGGCTGAGGCGTTCTGGATCCGCTGGAGTCTCTTCTGGAGCTTGGCGGTGGTACCGGCGTAGAGGGCGTTGCCGTAGTCCAGTCGGCTGGTGACGGCCTTATCCATCCTCCAGAAGACAGGGGACAGAGTACAGGAATCCTTCCAGGTGTGTCTTCATCACAATCAAAGCACAAAAGGAGGGAACATGGCTATCGTCAAACAATCTATGGGATTTATTTAGTGGTGGACAATATCTGGAGATCTATAAAAATTGGTGGATTTCACAAATTGCCTCCTATATTGTCGCCCATCTCATTCAGAGTTCAGAGGAGGGAGGGTCGTTTGATGGCAGTTTTCCCTTTGGCCGAACTAACTGCAATTAACTCGACCAATGCGAAAAACTTCTCAGTGGGGCACTCCATCACTGCACATGAGGTCAGAAGGACTGCTTTATTGGTGGTGCTTCGCATACGATGTACAGTGACTTTTTCTGTTCAGGCCTGCCACGCCCATCGGGCCTGCCACAGAAGCAAAAAGTGCACCAAGCATTGGAAAAGCCAGTAGGTCTCGCCTATTAGAGCTATTGGCTTTGGCAATGTTTTGTAGCCATGCTGTAAAGCAACACAGATGCTTTGAGGTGTGGCTAAAACTAATTTAAGAAAGCGCTATGCCGTACCTAGGACTAATATGCTTTTTTTTATGAGTGCATTCGCACTGGATGAATCGTAGCCCCATCCACCTCCGTCGTACCCAAGACCACCTCTCCTTCAGGAAGCAACTCAAGACCTGGCTGTTCGAGCAGTAGCGGATCCCTCTCCCCCAAGCGCCTTGAGACCCTCTGGTGAGTAGCGCGCTATACAAATTTCTTGATTGATTGATTGATTGATTGAATAAAAGCAGATAACATCTCTTGTCACAATAAACATCCATTTTAAACGAGAAAAGAGCTCATTTGAAGTGCGTGTGGCAAAATAAAACATAGCTACAGATGGCAAGAGGTTCAACACGGATAACAAGGAAGAAGAAATATTAAAAGTAGTGCCTCAATCACAGCGCGATTAGCGGAAGGACAGCAATCAAGTGGAAGCAATTAATACTAGGTCCATGCTCCAGCCAAAAGATCAGGAAGTGAAGCCAGCGTGCATTGGCAAGTTAGAAGGCAGCAAATAAGACTGACAGCGATGCCAACGAATGTTAAGCAATGGCCAGGCTGCAAGCCCCTTGTTGTGTACAATAGCTGTCACAGGCAAGACTTTAAAAAATGTCTCCTACAATCTGAGAAATAACTCCCAGTGTGTTAAGGATGTATATTTGTGTATTCATATGACAGATCCCTACTTTGGGGGTGGTCTAAAGAGACTAAAAAGAGTGCCAACAGAAGCGCTATGAAACCAGAGCGTGGCACTCTCTTTTTTCTATGAGTGACTACTGCCATCTGGGAGTAGGTTACTTAACTCTACGCAAAGACATGACTGGGCTTCAGAATAAGGTGTCCCATTCTTACACTACCCCGCCTACAAGAGACATTGGGCCATATGTATCATAGTTCCGTTTTGCGATTTCTAAATAGCGATTTTTAAGGAATCGCTATTTAGAAATCGCAAAACGGTATGTATGTAAAAAAATCGATTTTTTTTTGCGATTCCTTAATCTTCCTTATTTGCGAATTCGCAAGTTGCGAATTCGCAAATAAGGAATAATTTCCCATTCATTCCTATGGGCCAGGAGGCCCATAGGAATGATTGTGAAATGCATTTCATTTTGTGATTCGCAATTTGCTAATCGCAAAATGAGATTGATTTCAAGGGTGCAGGGGTGTCTCAAGGACACCCTGCTGCACCCCTGAAATCAGCATGTGTGCGCATATGGCGCACATACATGCCCTATGGGCATGTATGTGCGTCACATGCCACATTCAAAAATGCCAATTTGTGCATTTTTACAAGAAATCGCAAATTACCACCAATTGAAAGTTGGTGGTAAATTGCGATTTCTTAAGCTTAATTCGCTATAGAAAAATGCTTCATATATAGCATTTAAGGAATCGCAAAATTGCGATTCCTTAAATGCTATAGCAAAATAAAGAATCGCAATTTTATGCGATTCTTTATAATGCGATTTTTTAATACATATCAAAAAATGCAAAACAGCCTTTTGTGATTCGCAAAGGCCGGAATTCGCCGAATTCCGGCCTTTGCGAATCGAAAAAGGCTTGATATATATGGGCCATTAAGACCCATGTGCTGTAAACGAGATTTCCAACCAGCCTGTTCCACCGGCCCACTGTCAGTTTGCTATGCGAAAGACACTGAATTATGCTAACATTGGAAATAATGACTCCAACTGAGCAATCATCTTTTAAAAAAATCACTTCTTTAGTTTTCAAATTTTGCAAATTGTCATTTAGAATATTTTGAATTGTTTTATTTGCCCAGTACAACAAAAAATAGCATAGTATACCACAACGCAGCATGACACCATAGCATAACCTAGGATAATATGGCAAATATAAGGTTCTAAACCAGGTGAGGAGAGGTGTGCACTTGTAGTTACCAGGTGAGGTGGGGCATCCTTATCTTCGTTAATTGCTTGGCATGAGGTCCACCTGCCAACCGAGGCGGAACCCCCGCCCCGCTGGACCTCATCCCTTCCCTGAGGGCGGGACCTACAGAGGTCAGCGGCGTGAACCCATCAATCTCCGCAGCTGCTCCCGCCAGCTCCTGGCAACCAATTACCGGCCGCGCTGATAGAGCTGTATCTGATGAGCTGTCCCCCCCGCCCCACACCTCCTCCCTCCCCGCACACCAGCCTAGGCTGCGTGGGACTTATGCCGGCTAATCAAGGAGCGCAGCGAGGCCCGAAAGCTGATAAATGAGTTTCTAAGCGCTATATCTATCTCAGAATCCTTACTCTCTTGGGACAATGTGAGAGCTGTGCAGGGCTGGACTGGCCTACAAGGCAACCAGGCAGTGCCCCAAGGGACCAGCTTTTAAATGTTTGTGGGCCTGTTTTATGGTCCCGTTTACTGTTAATTTCTCCGATATTATGACAAACATTGTCTGCAGCAAGACCACATCAATACAGTCTTCCATTTTTTTTGTGGAGTTTTATATAGCGCAAACTAGACCCAAAGGTATCAGAACATTTTATATGAGCACCAGTTATGTTACAGACGGATACATTCCTTTTTGTTAGGCAAAGGAAGATTAAGTGATTTGCCCAGAATCAGGGTTGGATTTGGATTAGAAATCAGCCAGGCACGCTAAAAAAAAGTCTCCCACATTTGGTTATGGCCTTTCCTCAAAACACTGTTTCAGCGAAGTTTTAAAAACACCTGAAAACAAGTGAGGCCACTTCTGCTCAGGCACCCTGCCCCACTCAGTATGCACACATTAATTAGCAGGCCCAGCGAGAGAAAGAGGGTGACACCTCTGCCTGTTGATAAAAGGGAGGTAATGAACGCCCAGCTGCCTCCAAAAAGGCAACCCAGGGCCCTACTGGGCCGCTGGCGAAATCTGAACACAAACAAAACAGGGGAAGAGAGGGTCCTAGGGACAGTTTAATGACCTAACAATGCTACTATCCCTATAAACAGTTAAACCAACAAAGATTAGCAAGAGGTCAAATCATGAGCAAACAAGGCTAATTACTATGTAGAGGTAAAGGAGAAGCTAAACTCATAGTGTGTGCTACTACAGTCATGCATAGGGTATCCCTTCTTTGTGAAAAGATTCCCATCAGTCACCACTCGGATCCGCCCTTCATCATCTGGGATCCTTCACACCTGAAGGTAGAATAATGTACCCACTGCGGACTGGCATATGTAAAAGCCTAGACCTACATGTGGGACCCAGTGATTTAAGTTCAAATAATATATTCGAGGGTGACTGGAAGCAGTGCTCTAAATGTGTGAATACGTGATTGTGAATAACAATAAAATTGAGTAGAGAAGAAGAAGGGAATTTAATATACTCCTCGTCAGTCCCAACTTAATAAAAAGTGTGAAGTGGTGTAACAAATAACCACTGTTGAGAGTGGAAGGTCGACATGTTTCTGCAGACTGACTAGATCCAGCTGGTATCTTGCTGCTTCCTCAGGACCATTAACGCTACTGCTTTGTGAAAATATTAAAAAGGTAAAATATCACCTGAGTTACAGTGACAACATCCTTCTCCTGACCATGTGGCAGGAGAGAAAATCCCCACCTCACCTGGCTGCAGCGCAGGTAAAACGGAGCACCACTCTGTCCGTCGGTACCCCGGGCGTCCCTCTGGGCTGTCGTGGGAGGACATCTGAACACACCAGAAAAAGCCCAAATCGGCACCTCAGGCTGCCAAAAAAAGCAGCCCACAGCTGGAACTTCGATACCGGCCCCTCTGCCATTTCCTGAGTGCCTGCCTTACCAATCCGGCCCTGCCCAGAATCACAGAATGTTGAGCGTCCCTGCCGAGACTCGAATCCGGTTCCCCAGCTCCGATCCTAACCTTTCGGCCACATATGCTCCCCACCTTCCATAACTTGCAAAGAGCGTATACAGCTTGTCCTTTGCAAACAGGAGCCACGTTTTCTAGCTACCTAGTACACACATGGGGGCCCAGACCTACTTTCTGCCCCACTCCGACCCTGGAGCTGTGCACCATTGGTGCATTGTAAGTTCACTAGAACAAACTAGCACGAAAAACACCCTGGTGATATCCCTCACCGTGCATGTCGCTTCTGCGATCAGCGCAGACACTTCTGATAGTCTCATAATGCAATGTTTATGTATTATTGTTCAGGGGTTGTATTAAAGCACAATCTATCCAGAAAGTAATGGTTTCAAAAGTCAACATAATCCAAACGTAAAGAATGTCCCTGGCACAAAAATAAACTAGAGAAACCGAGAAAGCAGTTTTCCATTGTAGCATCAGGTGAATAAAATAAATGAATGATCTTTAGAAGGCTAACGGGAACAAGTGAGTTGGAAAACAAAAGACCTCTGCCCAATACAGGAAAAATGATTCTAGCAACTCAGATCAATTTAAAAAAGAACTTGATTTCAGATATTTGGTTTTCAAGAGCTTAGCAGTATCCATTCCAGTGCCTCTTTGATCCAGACATGGACGCTTTAAAAAAAAAAATAAGCGTAATAAAGGCAAAGAAAACAATATTGAACAAAACATTTTAAAACAAGCATTTGCAATGCAATAGGTCTTGCATTTGCGCAAGTTTAAACTATTGGCATTGTAAATGACAATGCCTATAGCTTCAACTCGCGGAAATGCAGACCTATTGCATTGCAAAGGTTTCCTTAATCTTAAATCTGAGCATGGCGCCTCTTCAAGGATACCGCGCTCTGTTTCTTATTTTTTTTACTTTAACACTGATCGCGGTGTCCTTGAAGCGATACTGCGCTCAGTATTAAGGATAAAAAACACACAAAAAACAGAGCATAGTGTCCCTGAAGGGGGCACCACGCTCAATCTGAAAGTAAAAAAATAAAATAATTAAACCGAGCACGGTGTCCCAAGAGTGGAAGCCGGGCTTAACATGAAAGTTATATAAAATTAAAATGTAAAATTATCGCAATGTCCCTAATGCGGGCGCCGCGCTCATTATGCTAATACCCAAAAAAGCAGCCGCCATTGTCCCCATCAGTGACAATAACAACAAAAATAGTGTTCACTTACTAGATAAAGCAGTCCGTGTAACCTGCCAAGTGAAAGGTCAAGGTCTATGGGCGGTAACAAATGTCAACAAGGTGGTAACAAGGAGGGACTAACAAGTCTCATAATGAATCGGAAGCCAGCATTTACTAAGGCAATGACACCAGCCAATAAAAAATATGGGAGGAGAGTAGGTGAGGCTTCCACAGCATCCTCTACTACAGCAAGCCTCGCAGAGCGAGCAGTGCCTGCGTGCTGCCGGTAGGCTCGACCTAAAAGTGAGGAAGGCAGCGTAGGTAAAAGGAAATCGGACCAACGCAGATAGATACTTGCATGCACAAATTTAGACACAGCGACACACCTGCAGGCCCCCATGCACATAACTATGAATGTATACTCTAGAACGGGAAACAACCTTTACAACGCAACTTTTACACCGCACTACCATTACAACGAAACTTTTACAACGCAACATCCATTACAACTCATGCATTTACAACGCAACCATTACAGCGCATGACACTACAACGCACACCACTACAACGCATGCCATTGCAACGCAGTCATTACAACGCATACCATTACAACGCATAGCATTACAGCACATAGTACCCCTACACTATCCAACACTTACCCTACTGTTGCACCCCCTGGAATTAGAATAGTAATTTTTACCCCTACACTATCCAACACTTACTCTACTGGTTCACCCCCTGGAGTTAGAATAGTAATTTTTACCCCTACACTATCCAACACTTACCCTACTGTTGCACTCACTGGAGTTAGAATAGTAATTTTTACCCCTACACTATCCAACACTTACCCTACTGTTGCACCCACTGGAGTTAGATTAGTAATTTTAACCCCTACACTATCCAACACTTACCCTACTGTTGCACCCACTGGAGTTAGAATAGTAATTTTAACCCCTACACTATCCAACACTTACCTTACATGCAATGTAATGTTATGCGTTGTAATGGTATGCGTTGTAAAGGTAGTATGCGTTGTAGTGGAATGCGTTGTAAAGGTAGTTTCAAAGAATTCGTTGTAATGGCATGCTTGTAAACGTATGTGTTGTAATGGATGTTGCGGTGTAAAAATTGCGTTGTAAAGGTAGGCGTTGTAAAAGTATGCGTTGTAACATCATACATCCCTCTAGAACACCTTCAGCTACACAGATAAAGGCTCCATGCATAGACGAAAAGGCATAGACGCACCCATGCACACAAAGGCAGCACACAGACAAGTGCACAGTCCTACATGCGCACACAGGTGCTGGAAACGGATTCATGAACCTAGCCACACTCCAAAGTCTTTGGATAGAAGCGTGAATGGAAGTGGGTTGCACAGGTGGGTGGATGAGTTTAATGCATCAATTGGTATATTACAGGGGTGGGTAGATTATCTTGACAATTAGACCTGTATTTGTTTTGCTGGTCCCCACTGATTTAGCATAACTCCTAAGCTGACATGTTGCCATGCATAACGGCATAAGTTACACAGGGCAAGTAAAATGTTTTCTAGTTTCTGTAAGAAGATTCGTGTCTATAAAGCCAAGTTGGAGTTTTAATGCTTACTCCTCTACGGGAATTTTTAGCAATAGAAATGTAATACAAATCTTTTAAATGTGTTTGGAAGCAGATGATAGTGAGGAACCATTATACGATTTAATTGTGAGAAAAACTGGTCCTGGGGAAAATAGAGAACACACTGCTCCTGTTTCAGCAATCACGCGGCAACAGGAGCTGCTGGGCAAATCCCTGCAGCAGTGTTACATTCAAGATGATTATTTAATATTTTTATCGATTCGGAGTGGGCCAGGCTCTGAATAAGTATATGCAAGAGAGGCTGAAAAGCATCAGCGTACCGGGCACTGTTTCACATCTAAATCCTAGCAGGAGAAATGGATTGGAGAAGAGGTATTGACAGGGAGCAGACAGTGAGACACACACCTTCAGCACTGCATTTTATATTAATTTGCCTGTAGGTTTTTATTAGGGGCATATTAGCCATGATTGGCTAAGACGATCTCATTGATCCAGAGTATAATGCCATATTGATTTTGTTGGATATAAATAGGCACACTGGTATCTGGTTCATATATGGAAGACACCTTTGGCTGCAATAAAGATAAGCATGGGAAATACGTTCTCAGGATACACGGTTAAGGAAGGCAGACAAGGATGCAGACCAAATTCGGGCTAACTACTTCCCCGCAAATAAAGATATATTTGTGAATTCATTTAAAAATTTAAAACCTGTTTAACTGTGCATCTATTTGCGTATGAACCGGTAATGCCACTGTGTCGCTTATAAGAGGCACAGGCAAAGATAATAGGCTTGGTCTTGGTAAGGATGCTCTACTTATTTTTTGTTATGAACATATGCAGTCGTTAAAAGTTTAAAAGTAACAGAAACTAAAAAGAGAGGTACTGTTTATATGTTTGTGATACAAAGTAGAAATTACCTGTTGTAAATGAGCTTGAAATGAAAGCAGAGACTGGCCCACCAGTCCTGATTCTGGCATGGGCTTCTTTTCCAGGCAGCTCTGTACATGTATAATCAAAATGCTGCCATTTGCAGTGAAGAAAGACTATAGTTGAAGTGGACTGAGCCACTGACCCCCGCTGTGGTGGGCGGCAGCAAAATGTGAAGGACACTTGAATAGCCCAATCAATGAAGAGGGCTGACTAAAAGCCTCTCGATGTAAGAATGTATCTCTCTCTTGGCACACACACACACACATCCTGTGCTATACTGGCAGAATTTTAAGTGTGACTTAATGCAATTATGAGTGAACATTCTAACTTTTTAATTACTGCCATGAATCTACACTTGCAAATGATGTTATTTGCACAATTAACCGCATCGCTGCAGTGGTTATTTTTGCGCTACGCAGCTTTTTTCTAAAAGCCGCGTTAGATGACGAGCTCAGCTCGTCATCCGCACACGACCATCGTGGCTGATGACGAGCTGAGCTCGTCATCAGCATCGAAAGGGTTAAGAGTTACTTAGGTGCATACAAACCTTTGTGAGTTATGTTATGTTATGTTATGTTATTGAGTTTTATTAAGTGCGAACAGCTGCCCCAGCAACGAGGCGTCCCGGCGCTGAACCATAACAGTAACCTGAGGGAGGGAAGGGAAAGGAAGGGCAGAAAGGGATTAGGATGGGGAGAATAGAATGGTTTTAATCGCCTTGCGGAAGGCCAGTAAATTGGTCATGGAGCGAATGTGGGGTGGCAGGGAGTTCCAGAGCCTTGCCCCCAAGACTCTGAAAGAGCGGCCGCCAATTCTGCTTAGCCTTATACGTGGGGTAACAACCAATTTTGACCCGAGGAGCGTAGGGCACGCTGAGGGGTGTAAGGCTCTAGGAGTGGGCGCAAGAGACCAGGGCAGTCAGTCTTAAGAATTTTAAAGACAGTAGTAAGAGCTTTGAACTGAACTCGGGCTTCCATACGCAGCCAGTGTAGTTTCTGGATGGTATTTCTTGCAGAGCACCCGCGAGGGAGGCCTACAACTGCCCTGGCAGCAGAGTTTTGTATGCGTTGTAGCCGCGCCATCTCAGCTTTGTTAAGGCCAAGGAAAAGGACATTGGCGTAGTCCAGTCGAGCCAGGATGGTAGACTGGACAATCAACTGGCGTGTATGGGGGTCAAAAAAACCAAGAATTGGATGAAGGCTCCTCAACAGGCCCACACAGGTGGCAGCAAGTTTCTTAGTGCGGGTCTGGAAGTTGAGAGATGCGTCCACCCAGACGCCAAGGTTTTTTACCACGGTTTTGGGGGGAGGGATGGGGCCCAGTGCAGACGGCCACCAGTGATCAGTCCAGTAGTCGGGATTTTTACCTAGGAGCAGCACCTCCGTTTTGCCAGCATTCAACTGGAGGCAGTTGTGTGACATCCAGCGTGCGACTTCCTGTAATCCGTTCTTGAATCTCGCCGCTGAGATCGAGGGGCCTTCGGTCAGGGAGATGTCCAGCTGGGTGTCATCGGCGTACGACACCAGCGCCGGGTCCCATTCTTTTGCTATTTCAGCTAGAGGCTGGACATAAAGATTAAATAGGGACGGGCCGAGCGTCGATCCCTGGGGGACGCCTTGCTCTATGGGGTGAGGCTGGGAGGTGAATGGGGGGGCAGAGACCCGGAAAGATCTGTCCGTCAGGAACGATCGGAACCACTCTAAGGCAAGGTCTTTAATTCCTATGGCTTCGAGGCGTTTAAGTAGGATAGAGTGGGAGACCGTATCAAAGGCTGCACTAAGGTCAAGTAAAATCAGCGCAGCACTTTGACCGGCGTCCAGGATATCCCGTAGGTGTTCAACGGTGGTCAGCAGGGCGGATTCGGTGCTGAATCCTGGCCTGAAGCCGTTCTGTGATGGATCTAGGATTTGATGTTGCGTCATATAGTTGGCAAGAACCTTGTTCACGTGGGCTTCTGCCAATTTTGAGGCCCATGGAAGCAGTGAAATTGGTCTAAAATTTTCTGGTTTAGATGGGTCTAGGGTAGGTTTTTTTAAGATTGGAGAGACCCATGCCTGCTTCCAGCAAGTGGGAACCACCGCTGAGGAGAATGAAAGATTAAGTAGGGTAGTCAGAGGAGGAAGGAAAAACTCCAGAGATTCTAGGAATTTGTCGGGTCTCATGGCGTCTGTGGGAGAGCCAGATTTAACTTTGGTGCACAGTTTAGCAAGTTCGTCATGTGTTATGCTGGGGATGAGGGACAGACTGGGACTGTCAGGCAAAGGCTCATGAGGTTTGGAGGTGTCCGGAGGGTTCTGAGGAAAGGTGGTATAGATTTTCTTTACCTTTTCCGTAAAGAAGGTGGCAAGTTCATCGCATTGTTGTGCGGAGGTAATACATGGGGCTGGGATGGAAGTATCTCTAAGTTCTTGAACAATTTTAAAAATAGTTTTTGAGGGATTCGTACTGGAGCTGATTGCTACCGCATTAAAGGAAGCACGGGTGGTGCGAACCCCCTTGTGGTACGACCTTAGTTTTAGTAGGTAGGCGGCTTTATCCGTCTCCTTATATTCTTTCCTCCACTGGCGTTCAGCTCTTTTGCAGTCTTTCCGCATGGTTAAAAGATTCTCGTTGTACCATGGGTGAGATGGAGTGTTACGAGTTTTGGTCCACTTTGCAGGGATTAGGGAATCAAGTCCTGAGTTGATCCATTTTTGAAAGGCCACATAGGCTGAATTAATGTCTCCGTCAGAGGGGTTGAGGTGGAAGTTGCCTAGTTTATTAGTAAGATCGCTAGGTTTCAGTTTATGCCAGGGTCTCTTGTATCGGGAGCTAGTTGGGTTTTTCATAGTCGAGTCTCTGATCTTTAAGAAGAATTTGATAAGAGAGTGGTCAGTCCACCCCATGGGTTTAGGGGGGTCAGCCAAGGCGTCTGAAAGGTTGGAGAAAACAGGGTCCAATAGGTGCCCGGCAGAGTGAGTGGAGGTTAGGATGAGTGGGCTTAGCTGAAGGGCGGTGAGATCAGCCTGAAGGTTCTTAATGGTAGAATCGGTCAGGGAGTCGAAGTGTAGATTAAGGTCTCCCAGGATGGTAAAGTTGGGAGAGGATATCACCAGAGTGTGCGCCACATCTAGGAGTTCCTCAATGAACCTGGCAGTAGGGCCGGGGGGTCGGTAAATATAGAGTCCGGATAGGGTGAAATGGGGACTAGTAGAAATTTTGAATCGTGCGCTTTCACAGCCCCAGATAGATTCCTTTTCAAAGGTGCAGTTGTATGACGATCTGTATATAACAGCTATCCCCCCACCCCTGGAGTCTCTATTGATGGTTTTTATAGAGAAGCCCTCGGGCAGCGAGAGATTTAGGATGCTGTTTTGGTCGTCGTGGAGCCAGGTTTCGCATATAAACATGATGTCTGGACGTTTCTCTGTAATGAGGGTGAACACTTCGGCATGGTGTTTCACAAGGGATCTGACATTAAGTTGGAGGATGGTAAGGGTGTATTGCTTATGGGCAGTAGTATTGTAGCTGGCTAGCCCAGGTGAAGGTGTCCTAAAACTGCAGGGCTTGCAATACAGACCTGTTTGTCCAAGGCAGCCTTCAAGTTTATCGCATCTTGAGTCTGGTTTGAGTGCGAGGAGGGACTTTCTATTGTACTGAAGTTTGTGTGGTACGAGTTGAGCAGGGGGACTGGCGAGAGGCGATGTTCTGGCGATGACGGGCGCAGACGGGCTTGCCTTAGGCGCTCCCGCTGCGCTCGTCCGCTGCGCTTCCTCCAGATGCACATATTTTATAGGGGGCAGGGGCGGGAGGGGGGCGTGGCCTCGAGGGGGCGTGGCCTCCGCAGCAGTAACTGATCAAGAAGACATGAGACTCCCTCAGACTCAAAACAAACAAAATATTTTCTAGAGGTTTCTGTATTACAACCCTTGAATCAAACTGATGAGATCACTGAATCCCATTTCAATAGAACAGATGATTCACAAAATACAAGTTCTGGATGGTGAAGGCACCCCTCCTCTGTTTTTAAAACTTTTGCGTAAATGTTGGTGGGTGTTAGCTGCACATGTGGTAAGACGGACGTCAAGCTGGCCTGTCTGGACAAACCTGGGTGCGTATCGGTGAGGAATAGCTGTTTATTCACTGTGCTGCGGGATATTGAGGGTAGAGAGTGTCCTACATCAGCACCAGTTTGGAAGCTGACGAAGGCATTCAATCCCATTCGATGGAAGTATTATATGCCGGAGATACATCAACAGTGGCCAACCAAATGCTTTCCACCAGAGACCTCAACAATCTGAAATTCCACTGAAGATGCTCCAAATTTCTATGCTGTCTTTTGTCACGTGAGCCACAAAGGAGCTGAAGTGAAGGTGCCTCCCAAATGCCAAGCTATGAGATGTCTGGTTATGGTCCAATGGAGTTATAGTTGAAGGGCACATGACTTCTTACCTGCATCTTTGTAGCGAGACTGCACACTGGTTCTCTTTGATAAAATTCCACCCAGTCCTCCATAAATGTTATTCCTTCCACGTCCTCATTTGTGGAATGCATGTGTGATTGCTTTAAAGCAGTTTAAGAAAGGAGTGTGTGTGGGATTGTTTTTTAATTTATATTTTTTTGCAACAATAATAACATATATTATGCAATTTTACATAGGGTAGATTTAATAAAGATGCAATAGAAAGTAATTTCATATTGTATATAGAGGTAAAATGATGTGTTTTAGTTTGTAAACAAAATGGATGCCACCTCTGTCGCTCACTCCTTTCTCCTGAGCACCCAAACCCTCGCTCAGATCTTCTCTCCATAGGCTTCGCAGAACACAGTAAGCTGATGACACACATCACAATGCTTCTGCAACCTTCCTAATTTACTAAGCAAGAATTGTGTATAAGAAACTCTCGATGTGGGAGTGAGCCAGCAGACTTTCCTCTGCTGCTAGGGATGCTGCTTGATTTTCTTATGATTTTACGTGCCATTGGGAAGGAGAATATTTTCCTGATTCTTAGATACTCTGTATAACTTTGCATCCGAGAGCCTTCATGGCATTGACTCTTATTTGAATTTTTGCAATAAAACCCTTTAACTTGTCATTGATCTAGAACTCAGTTATTGAGTGGTCCCAATTATTTAATTAACTGTTTTTACTTTGCTAATTGATATTTTGGAAGGTGCCTTAACTCAGGGATACAATGCCTCATGAAATTGAGGATTAACACCTTCAATGAGCCAGGGAACCCAGAAAGAACCAATTGGGGCGTCCAATATTTGGGGTATAGTTTTGCTCCCACATGCATCCCACCATGACAGTGTATACATTAAAGTATGAATTGGCAGTCTCCCTACAGGCTGCCCTTTGTTCATGGGGGGCAGCCTGCATGTCCCTCTTGTTTTAGGTACCCATCACCAAAAAAGAAGTTACCCGGTGTGTGATTGAAGGTTTCCACAACTCTTCCATTGTGCAGGTTTCCTCTCCCCAGTACTTGTACCTCCGACCCTATATTATTGGCTGTCACCTAACCAAGCATTGTGAGATCCTAAGCTAAGCTAGTCTGATTTCAGTAAGCATCTTACACTTGACCACTTCTGACTGTACACAGAGCCTGCTTAATATTGGACAAGGGAACATGATTCAGCTCCCCTGCAAACGAGGAAGATTTTGAAATGGAAATGCTTAGTTTAGACCTGGCTTCCTTCATGTTTCTCCAAAGTTGTATTCATTCTGTGTCTTTTTCCCCTTTTCTGGACATTGAGAAGTATCTGGACACAACTGTAAAACAAGTGCTTACCAAGTAAGCCCCTTTGCTGGTGGTTTCACTCCCTCTGGTCTGGGTCCAGCCGCTCTCCTGGAGTCCCCTGTTACTGTGGCCAAGTTTGGAGAAGAGGAACTGGACTGCCCTGTGAGGACAGAAGCCGATCACTGACCATCTGGAAGACAATCACATCGTCTTTGTGGATGAAGAAAAGCACGGGCAGGCCTAGTTTTTATGTCCAGGCATTGACCCTTTGTAGATCTCTTCCTGATCACCTCTGTTTTCAAATCTTTTAGGGAAGATCTTAAAACATGGCTGTCCAGCGGGAGCAGTGCTGCTAGGCCTCCTCAGTTATTCTACCTTAATAATTCCTCAGGTACTAGTTATTTGGCTAACATGCGCTCTATGAAGTATGCCACATAAATAGATACATTTGAGATTGGAGGCACGAGGATTTGGTATTCCAGTAACATGCTATGGTATGTGGATTTCTTTAGCACATGGCTACCCACAGGCTCCCCAGCACTGGTAAGACAGCGTTGCTTTGGACAAGTGGAGAAACACAGGGGGGCTATTAATATGGACAACATAAGTGGCACACACAATGTAGTATATCTGCCCCCATTCCAAGAGCTGGGAGACCAGATGGAAGTGGGGCATTATGTTTATTTCCATCCTACACCTCAGCATCTGTTTGACGTGGTTGATACCCTCTCTTGTAGAGGGGGTCAGTTTTTGGGTTGGAAAACGTTTGGAGCAGTGACCTGGAAACGCAGCAGCTAGGGTTGAGCTAGCGCTTCAGGCTTTCGCGCTGATTGCGGAGCAGTACAGCGCCTTCACTCCCTGGAGTAACCTTCTCTGAATTATAGATAGGGATAACCAAAGAAGCAGACTGATTCAAACAGGGTATTGATTTATATTCTTCATTTTAATAAATCTTTAAACTTTTTACAATTGTTTTTCATTAACTTAGGGAGAGTGAGCTTCTCACCGTCAAAAGTTCCTGCAGTTTGGGATTGAAGTATGTGATTGTCTGCAGAAGTACCTGAATCGGAGAGCAAATAACGATAACTTGTTTACTGAAAGGACCAGCAGAGAAAATCTGTCTCTGACTGCAAGCACTCGACAGGAAGAGCAGTGGTTGGTTTTACATTAAATAGAGTGTTGTGTTCCCTTGTAAGTGCAGGTGCACATTATAATGATACAGCACTCTCCATTCCGGAATCACTTCAAACTGAAAAATAACTTTTTTTTAAGCTCTGCAATAGGCATTCTCCAGAACATTCCGCGCTTTGTAATACTGCTGCTTCAGGGTGAAATGGTACATGCTGAGTGGCACTTTTATTGGCATAAGAGTCCCATTTACAATAAATACCTTGTTTGAAGTGAGTCTTCTGGTCTGGATTCGAACTGTGTAAGTCATCTGACAGAAAAGTTGTGTAGGCCATGTGTATTTTTACATATCCCTTTGTCCTTCTTCTTGGCGGGACTGGTCCAGCCGACGTTCTTTTGGTGGTCCTCCAGCCTGCCGCATTGATGGTGTGTGTTGGAAAGGGGATCTTAGGGCTGGCCGAGCGAGGTCGAGAGGCCTCCTGGCGAGGTTCTTCTCCTAAGATCGTACAGACGAGCAATCACCCCCCTACAAATGGACACCACCCAAAGATAGGTTCTCAACGTTTTTATCAATACTTTTAGGCAGGTTATCGTAACGATACAGGGATAACTGGATCCTTTCAAGGTTAGTCTCTGAGGGAAGGTGGTAGCGGGACAGTCTTGGTACCAGCCTGGTAACGGCCGGGGAACAGGGGTCGAGGTAGTCCGGGACCCGCCATGCGGGAGGAGTGGGACCACGCCACGAGGCCGGGTCCAACAGTCTGCCTGCCTGATTTAGATGTTGGCTGGACACTGAAGGGAAGACCAATTCAGTCCTGTTGGCTCCACCAGTTAACAGGACTGATACAAATTGCCTTTCTGATTACAAATTGCCTTTCTGTCGAGGCAACTATGGCAAGGAAACCTCCAAGCTCTGGTTGGTGGAAATGAAGAACATGGGGTGAAAGCTCACCGTTTTTGGTGTCCTACCAACGATTACGTCTTCAACTCCATTCTCCAGGTCCTCGTTTTTCTGCAGCTACTTGACCATGACGCTCAGTCACCCTGGTGTTGCTGGATTATAAGGTAGGCTTTTGTGGTGGGGGTGCGTGTACAGTCAATGGAGTGTGCTTGTTGTTGGTGTGCAATGCTATATGTAAAAACAATGGCAAGTACACATTACTTACATGTACATATTGACAAATACACAACATATATGTACTGAGATGTAAATAAGTAGTACCTACATATCTCCACGCCACCCCTGCCCCACTATGTCAGGACTGCGCCGCCAGGACACCGCCAGCTCAATGGGAACATCTAAATCGGCTCAGGGCAATCCCGCCGGCCTGACAGTGACGGAGTACTGCTAGCCCAGCAGAGAAGAGCTCCACTGCGGCGGTGCCCTGTCTATTGCTGCAACATCTAAATACGGCAAGCGGACTGCCGTCAACTCGATGGGGTACTTGGGACCACCGCCGTGGCTGGACAGCGGTAAGACCACCAACATCTAAATCCGGCTCTTAGTTTTGAATCCAACTCTTTGATCATTGTGAGGCTCAAAAACACAAATCATTTTATTCTTGTGCATGAAATTATATTCATCCTGATGATGGTTCATGCGATCAATGAGCTGAATATGTTGTCCATTGCAATTTAATGTTTCCTATGCTTGTGAGTCAAATCTATTGTCAGCTCAAAGCTTTTATCATGAGGATGCCTGAATCATGTTGACTCCACCTTCCAGCTGTTTGTGCGAGGCCTGGGCTGAGTTTATAGTTGGTTGCTATGCGGAGTGACTCAAAAACTCTGCAGCGCTACGCGGAGTTCCGCAAGCGGTGGAGGGAGATATGTCATGAGGCTTGTGCTGATTTTTAGAGCTGACTGTTTGCCCCGCACTGTAAATTCAGTGGAAATGGCACCACGTGCACTGCGCGAGGGCGCTGCTTCTTTCTGCCACTCAAGTAGATGTTCTACTCGAGTGACAACTTCCTCAACGTGAGCAGAAGGTTTCTCAACGACAGCGGTACTGACCAGCCGCGACTGTCCGTGTTGAGAAATCTCTCAGGGAGGTGGTCTGGAGAAAGATTTTCCTTGCTTGCTCTCGCCAACTTAACGTTGGTAAGCCGCAGGAGAGGAAAAATTCTGTGCCGCAAGTCAGAGTTTTTCAGAAATTTGCGCTCTGCGTGGAGCGCGGAGTGAGGAAAAACTCCTTGAGCGGAGCAGAATTTCACGCGCTGGCCTGGTTTGTGTACTCGGGGCACAGGCATCTCCCTGTATGAGCTCACACATGACTTATGGGGAAAAGAAGTAGAAAGCCCAGCCAGGAGATATTGCGACATGCACCTGCATGGGAAAACATCTGCGATAAGCTTTATTACAGTTTCTTGGTTTTTGGAAATATTATGTTACAATTTAAATGTCTTTAGTGGGCGGTCAATGATGTGTTTTTCCAATCACATTGGTAGGTTTCTTATAGACCACTTGAGTCTTGATTTTCCTGTTCTGCCATAATTATAATATCTTTGAATTTTCGCTAATTACATGTTTTATACTTCACATGTTGTAATGCAGAAACATTCCAAATGTTCTTGCCCTCATCTAGTGTCACCTGTGTTTACCAATGAAAAGAAACCAACCGGTGTTGGATACATTTTCTTCCATGCGCAAGAGATCTAATAAAAACAATTGATGCTTATCCATGTGAATTTCTACCTACATTTAAAGATAGGGAGTGACATATGGACCATCGTTACTGTCTGTTACATCAAATTGCTCAACGCCAGGCAGGAGGGCGCGCGCGCGGTGCCCATGCATATCTGCGAACATCATGCTTGTGCTCAGAAGGTGGTTGGGCTTCCTTTCAACATCTGAGAGCACAGCTTGATAGCTTGAAAGATTTACACAGACATCAGGTTTGGCTGCATCCCCGCTGCTGGCGCTGAATGCTCCTGTAGTGTTGATTCTGGAAGAGACAAGTTGGTTTTGATGGCCGGCGTGGAGAAGCGGCAATAGGGCGGGTACCCACCGAATGTAAAAGAGTGTCAGTGAAGGACCAGGCTGTCATCTTGTGAAAGAAGATTAAAAAAAGAACAAAAATGCGGGTCTTGTGACTCAAAGGATTAATTCATCCACTCTGTCAGTGCTTAATTTGAGCGGTGGTTTCCGGTACTCGGCACCGGCACTTAGCTATCAACACCGGCACTTATGACAGCTGCCAAATGGTGGCGCTGTTTGTGTCATTTAGAGATGAGAACAACAATTCTTTATTATTCAATATGCAGTAAAACAAGTAATACCTGCCACCCAAGTAATTCTCATAGTTTTAGGGGCTCAAACAGTCTAATTTGTCACACTTGTAGGAGTGTGATGGTTAGTAGTTGTGCATGTACTGTCATTTGCAGCGCTGGCAGGGGCAATGTGTGGTGCGAGCTGCAGTGGCCTTCTGACAAGGGCTCTGGTACTTATGTTTTTTTTTTTATTAAGCACTGCCACTCCAGGAATCTGTGTTATATGTCATGGTCAATGGTTTGAGACTGGGTTGGTCCAATCAGCCTTTTATCCTTCCAAGGTCAATAACATTAATACCTCTGAGTATGGTAACAATAAATATCCATTATTTAGCACCAGGATGCCCTAGAGAGTGACTACAAGCTTTACTAATTCACTTTATGTCATGAAGTAGAACCAGTTCAAATAGCACCTTTTATTTGGGTTATTTTGACCAGGCAGTCATGGATGTTGGCAAATTCTAGAATGTGGAACTGTCTCCGGCCTGTGAAAGACCCCGCGGACATTCTCAACTTTCTCAAAGTTAGCATATATGAAGCTGTTCCTGCACCCAGTAAAGTTCATGGGACCCCCTCTAGAGCAATCACTTTTAGGTCAGGGAGAAGAGGGGAAAGGAAAACCAACACAATGAAGCAACTCCCTCATAACGCTCTAATTTTTCGGTATTTACCTCCAATTACCTGGGCATAACCAAACTACAATAACACATTTATTTTACTTTCTCATTTTTTTATTGACATTTTTTTTCTTTTAGGAAACCTCTTTCCGTATCATTGTTTTCATTTGTAAAAAAAGTTTTTTTGCCACAAAATACATTGTTATCATCAATAGGTCACAATACAAAATTCATTGTTCCTATAATAATGCACATATAAATACACATATCACCAGGTAGAGAACTAAACCACACACAGTACTCTCTCTCAACCTCATACATTTGGACACGTTAAAACTTTTATTGATGTTCTGTCTATTGCCCAATATGTATCCACTGTAGTCAGTGGGATTTTAAAAGAACTTGGTCAACGCGTTTCGGTGGAAGGTAACAGCGATAGAAACCACCTTCATCAGGACCCGCCAGATATGTCAATCTATGTTCTCTATACCCTGGAATTATTCCTAGATGGATCTTCCATTTTACGTTTATGACCCTCCAAAGTTTTTCAAAGCTCCAAATTCTGTTGATGTAACAACCACAAATTTGTTACCTTAGATATCTTGTAAGGGAGGCGAAGAAGCGTCAAGCCTATCCTGATTTAGGCACCCTGGTTCTTTCCGGATTTACACTTAAAATATATTGATTGGAGCGAAAAACGTCTTAAATCCTGTCTTTCTTTGGCCCGTATAACTAGCTCTCACAATCTCTCTGATGATGTTTTCACCTTGAGATTATTTCTTGTATTCCTTTCTGTTTGTTGGCACTTCCTCTATGTACAAGTTATCCAACTTCATGAGATTTCGGGCCACATACCATTCGTCAATTCACTGCTGTAATGGCTTCACGCCTCAATTCTCTCTTCGATTTCCAGAGCTGTTCCTGTACCCTCCTCCTTTATGAAATCCCTCTGTGGAGAAGTGCCCTCACCCGGTGCCGGACTGGGAACCAAAACCGGCCCTGGCAAAGTGCCCGGCCGCCCCCCCCCCCCTCCCCTCCCACCTCCGGGGGGTGGGGGATGCCGCAGAGCTGCAAAAACGGCCCTGTAACAAAAACGTCCTCCAGGGGCCAAAACCGCCCCCCCCCCCCCCCGTGTGGTGCACCGGGGGATTGCCCGGTGCAGCAACAGCCAGTCCGGCCCTGCTCTCACCGCTACTCAGCACCGTCAATGCCTCCCTCACTCAAAATGTCTGCCATGAAGCCCTAACCACAGGCCACGTTCTCCTGCTCCTGAAGAAACCCAAACTAGGCCCTGACAACCTTGCAAAGAACCTGCCCATCACTCATCAGTACTTTCTAGGCAAGATTAACAACAAAGCTGTCTACACACAACTTCAGGAACACATCAACACCAACCATCTCCTAAACAACAATCAATCCAGCCTCTGATGACGCTGCCGGCTAGAGGCAGTAACCCTACAACTCTTAGTTGATGCTCTTCTGGCCAAAGATAAATATGAAACCAGACTCCTGATACTACTTGGCCTATTTAGCTGCCTTCAACACTGTTGATTCCCCACCATCACCCATACCCTAAAATCTCAAATGGGATTCAAGGAAAATGCCTTTCACTGCTTCTTCCTCCTACCTACTAACTGACACCACTTCATCCACATGCCCACCGCCAGGTTCCTGAACAACTGGATCACCTCCAGAGAACCATCTTGCCCACTGTGATCTTCAACCTCTCCGTGAAGCCACTTAGAACTCTACTCATACATTACATCTAAATTCACCCATACGCCACAATGACACATAAATTATAAGAAAATATCCATATGTTCCGATTCTCCAGTCTGTCACTCCTGGGCTTCCAATAGCGTCAAGCATGTGGGAGGAAATTTTTGATTGACTGATTAATTGTACCATAATTAATTTAAACAATTGGGCTGTCATGTGAGGGGAAGACACTCAGCAAGCTCTGGCCAGGACGGGAAGCATCATCCCATCGAATGACCGCTGACCTGAATTGGAATGAGCAGCCCACAAACTGACATCATGGCATCCACAGATGCCTGTCGCACTTCGTAAACTCTGCTTTGTAACGTATGGACCAACTCACAGAAAGGCACAGTGATATAATTGAGGCCAGGTGTCGAAGGACCATGTAGTAAAGAAAGAGCATAGTGTCAAGATGAAAGGATACTCTATAGATAGTAACCCTTAGAACTGACAAATCACCTTCTCCCAACAACCTTCCCTCAACTCAGGCTGAGCTGCTGGGAGCCTGCTCCTAGTGGGGCTTTATCTATACTTCCTATCTTCTCCTACTTACCTATCCTAGAATCAAGCTGCAATAAAGGATTATCTACTTACACAGTTGGACTGTGCATCTTTCTTTACTACAGACCACTTTGATACCGCTTAGCTGGACTGGAAGAATAAACGCATAAAAGGGCGTCATGGTGGCCAAGTGTGGGGTTATACTTAGCAACCTCTGTCCTGGATTGGAAGAATCATCTCATTACATGGCCTCTGACCTGGATCAAAAGGATTGACCCACAAAATAGTGTCACGGGGGCCATGAATATGAGTGTTGTTTAGTAAACTTTGATCTAGATGTAGGGACCAACTCACAGAATAGCCTGGTGACGTCATGAAGGTCATGTGTGGGAGCAGCTACCTCAGAGCTGGACAGTTAGGATGAACCCATGAAAAGGTCTCACTGCAGCCATTCGTCGGTGTGTTGTTTTGAAACCTTGGACCTGGACTGGAAGCATCGACCCATGAAATGGCATCAGTTTGTTATGTAATGTGTATTTGTATAGCACACGACTCACCAGGGAGGGTTTCCTGGCGCTGTAGTAGGAGCTGCAGGGGCCGAGTCAGGGCTGTGGCTTGATGAAGAGCTAGGACTTCCATTTCTTTCTGAATTCAAGAACTGAGGCGCGGCGCTGATGTGTGGGGGCCAGTCGTTCCAGGCTTCTGTGGAGGCTTTGATGGCCACGTGTGGGCGAGATACTTGGCTATCTCTGACCTCGATGGAAAGAACGTCTCATTTAATGACCTCTGACCTGCATCAGAAGGATCAATCCACAAAATGGCGTCGTAGCAGCAACGTTCATTTAATTCTGATCTACACATAAAGACCAACGCAATGACATCATAGACGCCACGTTAGGAGAAACAAAATGGCGTCACGGTGGCCCTGAAAGCACATATTCCAGGAAAGACCGCGCACCGTGTGGAACTTTTCCACCGTCACCATCATCCAAGAACAAAAAAAGAAACAGGTCTCTCAAGCACCGTCTTAGATCCACCTTGAAAGCGGCGGCGAGATTTGAGATGAAAGTTTTGCTGGAAGCGTGTCACCCACACAAATAGTCTCAACTTTGCGCGCGCGCCTTTGGAAGAACAAAAGGAGCCCTCGAGCACAGGCAATTGTTTCATCCCCCGGATGTCAAAGCCGAGCCGGGGAGAGGAGGCTGGGACGCCACTGCGATTATATTCTGTGACACTCGGCTGGCCTGTGTCTGTCGAATGAAGGGAAGCGGCCCTTCAAAGGGCGCTGAAAAATGGCTAAACTGCAGCCCCTTAGAAGCCCGCTCGGAGGCCCCCGCCCGCAAGGGGGGCCACCGAGGTGCTCGCCTGGGGGCTAGCGTTCTTAACACCGTCTTTGAAGCTATCTTTCCCCCTCCTTATTGGGAGTCAGATAGAATTCCTTTTTTGATGATACCAGCTCATCACATCCGCGCAAGGGAGGTCAGCGGATCAATAAAAAGCAATTTATCTGCCTTCAGTGGCTCGACTCTGCATCCGAAGCCAAGCTGTCTTGGTTTTTTTGGTCTTTGTTAAAGGCGTCGCTTATCGATGCGGCTCTTAATTACTTCCTGATTTATGAAAATGTAACGCTCATGAGAAGTTATAGGCCAAAGCGGTACCACAAGAAATGCCGGTGGGTTGTGTCAGCTGCTAACACCTAATCTGCAGCGAACGCCAGTGGTTTTGCAAGCCTTCCAGAATGTTCCATGTGGATAATGAAAGGGCTTGAGTACAAACTCCAGCAAAACTTTGAAATGCAGTGCCTAGAGGATGTAAAGGGCTGAACAGGTGTCCCTGTGATTCTGGGCAAATCACTTATTCTTCCCGTGCCTAGCAAAAATGAATGTGTGCTTATGTAAAGCAACTGGTGCTCATGTAAAGCACCCTGATACCTTCGGGTCAAGTTCGAGCTATAAAAAACGCAAAAAAAACGGGGGGCCAAAGGAAGTCCATCAGGATGGGGGTAATGTCGGAATGTCTCTTCGCGTGTCTCCCAACGACACTACATTAAATATAATACCATTCAGTTCTTGTTTCAAATGCGGAGTGCTCCTGCACCACACACAAACACAACCACCCACTCTACCATGCACGAGCAGCGGCAGCACAGGCCCCCCCGGTGCCTTTTCAGCACTCGGACAGCTCCCTGTGAGGGCTGCGGCGGGACATGCTGTGTCCGCCATTTCAGCACCTGCTCTGCTGACTGCAGGGCCCGGAACTGAGGGCTCAGATCAGCACTCGGACAGCGCACGCAAGGACACGGGGACGCACGCGACCCGCCTCGAGCTGAAGCAGGCGTGGGCACAACTTCTTCCAACCAGCATAAAGGGAACTATCAAAGGGGTGAGCAAAGTTTGTTCACCCCCCCCCCCACTGGCGAACTTTGAAAAGACTTTCGATTTCCCAATATCACTTTCACAGCCCAGCAGGATGCTTTATGGCTGAGATACCCGCCACCCCCTCTCAACACAATCCCCAAAAGGAGGGAAACCGGAAACCGTTCTTGAAGTTTTTGGATGTGGGGAGGGAGTGACCCTCCCCCGGCCGTATTTATTAAAACAAAAAATTAAAACATTAAACGTTTCATTTTATGTACAATTTCATTATCACATTGCGATGTTTGGCTCACCTTAACATATTCTCTAATACAGAGTTTCTCCTAGCCGAACTAGCATCCAACAAAAACATTCTCTAGAAACACTGAAATTGTACATCCTAACGTTTAAGGGCCAACGGCAAGGTCATAACCGGTGTCAAGATCCCTAACCAGACTTACCCCTCCCACTTGTGAGGGGCGACAGCACAGAGGCTTACCTCAAGTGCAACTACTAACAATTTCCCTTGACTTGACGGGGGCACTTAAGACTCGACGCCATTTAAAGGTCGTTCGAAGACTTGTGTGTGGTATCTAGAAGGTATCGTGGACCTCCCCCCATCCCACACAACTTACCGCATCTGCCGTCGCAGATGACCCTGGCCCCGGGAAATTCCCCAGGAGGGGGCTGTAACCCCTCCTACAGAGGAAGGGGCCTTGACCGCCTTTCCTTTACTTCCGGCGACCCGCCCTTAGACGGGACCGCCTCCCCACTGAGGGGCCAATGGCCACCTCTCCCGAGCGCTCCCATCCGTGTTGGGTGACGCCCACTCATAGGGATCTACCAATTAGTGCTCACCGATCATGACCTTACCGCCTACCAAAAATTAAATACGACAATTTTTATTCAAACCTACAAAAAACATTGGTCGCTACGACCGAAGGAACATGCTAAAAATACAACACTACATCAAATCATTTTAATCGAAACAACCTACACAATATACACCATACTTTATTATGATCAACCACAAACTGATACTTTCACAGCCTGTAAACGGAATGGAAAAACAAACTTATAAATTCACTTTATTGCACAACAACTTGCTGTCCTCAGGGGCTGGTGGGTGGGTCAAAATTGGCTCTTCGTTCTGTCCCGAGCTCACGTGTAGCGAGGAGGTGCAGC
This sequence comes from Lissotriton vulgaris, assembly GCF_964263255.1. Taxonomy (NCBI): domain Eukaryota; kingdom Metazoa; phylum Chordata; class Amphibia; order Caudata; family Salamandridae; genus Lissotriton; species Lissotriton vulgaris. The sequence continues at coordinate 128,134,193 of NC_141691.1, read as the reverse complement.
TTCGGAGCACAAGAACAAGAGGACGTCTTCTGGTCTTGCGTCTCTTTTTATCCGTCTTCAGGGCGGGCGAGAACCCGCCCCTGCCCGCCCCTAGGGCGGGGCTGGCTACGTCGGTGTCTAGGCCAGCCCACTCTAGGGCGGGAAAAAGCGCGCCCCGGCTACGCCGCTTCGGGCATACCAGCCGAGACACGCCTCCCGCCCAAAAATGGCTTCCCGGGGGGATCGAGGCACTCCACCATACGTTCGGGGGGACCGAGTGGTCGCCCCTTTCCATATGGCTGAGATACCCGCCACCCCCTCTCAACACAATCCCCAAAAGGAGGGAAACCGGAAACCGTTCTTGAAGTTTTTGGATGTGGGGAGGGAGTGACCCTCCCCCGGCCGTATTTATTAAAACAAAAAATTAAAACATTAAACGTTTCATTTTATGTACAATTTCATTATCACATTGCGATGTTTGGCTCACCTTAACATATTCTCTAATACAGAGTTTCTCCTAGCCGAACTAGCATCCAACAAAAACATTCTCTAGAAACACTGAAATTGTACATCCTAACGTTTAAGGGCCAACGGCAAGGTCATAACCGGTGTCAAGATCCCTAACCAGACTTACCCCTCCCACTTGTGAGGGGCGACAGCACAGAGGCTTACCTCAAGTGCAACTACTAACAATTTCCCTTGACTTGACGGGGGCACTTAAGACTCGACGCCATTTAAAGGTCGTTCGAAGACTTGTGTGTGGTATCTAGAAGGTATCGTGGACCTCCCCCCATCCCACACAACTTACCGCATCTGCCGTCGCAGATGACCCTGGCCCCGGGAAATTCCCCAGGAGGGGGCTGTAACCCCTCCTACAAAGGAAGGGGCCTTGACCGCCTTTCCTTTACTTCCGGCGACCCGCCCTTAGACGGGACCGCCTCCCCACTGAGGGGCCAATGGCCACCTCTCCCGAGCGCTCCCATCCGTGTTGGGTGACGCCCACTCATAGGGATCTACCAATTAGTGCTCACCGATCATGACCTTACCGCCACAGGTCCGGATAGTTGACCGGCTATCCGGACCCCCCACAAAACTCCTACCTAAAGGTCATGTTTTAATGATTTTAACCAGGCTAAGAAGTCTCCTATGAGTAACTCATTCCCCACCCTCGACAAATGCACACCATCCCCCAGATACATACTGTCATCATTAATACAACTATGCGAGATCGAATGCAATGTCTTGGAACGGAACAACCTACTCACTTTGTTATTCAGTTTTCTAACAGAATGATTTAAAGCAGGGATCGAGATAGCCCCCCGCCATACTTTTCGTGGGATCATATGAGACCACGCAATTATGCACCCCGGAACTCTCCTTGCTAACCAACTTACCGTGGAAAGCATAGTCTCCAGGAGAAGTCGTCTACCGGTAGTGACCAAATCATTACCCCCTAAATGCACTATGACTATGGACGGCGGTGACCTCATCCGCTCTAACAAACCCTCAAAAAATGCATGAAACTGGTCAATACAGAGACCGCCCCTTCCGTAGAAGGACACTCTGTACCCGTATTCCCCAGGTACGTGAATCATGTCACCTGCTTTGAATACGTCCGCGGCCCGTCTCACGTATGAGTGGCCCACGACCCACACCTCCTTCCTTACAGCCGGTGATGTGCAACCGCTGACCTGGTGTTGGGTCGACTGCACAGTCCGCCCTGCCTCGCAGGCTTGCGCAACTGAAAATAAACAAAGACAAGAGGCGTGAGTACATGATTACAGCTTCACAACATGTGCAATCGCACGTACCTCTTATAACAATTGGAGGACCAACGCCCCACACGTTTTACTTGTTCTACATTAAGACCCCTGGCTGTAGCTTCAGTGGCAGCCCCTATCCGAAAGGAATGGGTCCCAAATTCGCCCGGGTCCAAGCCCGTTGCGGCAATGGCCATTGCAAGCACCCGCTGAAACTGAAACCTCGTCAGTGGGGTGGCGTCTGCATGCCTCAACAATGTCCCCCCCCATGATGCCACCCTTCGTGCTAGGTAGTCTTCTAAGCACTGTACCGGACACATGGAGGATCCGGGGGTCCGGCGAATGATCGTGCAGTCCCCCCTCCCGTCTTGGTCGGACTTGGACCTGAGAAAGGAGACAATCATCGCATCGCCCCTGATCCGGACATGTTCCCTGCACAAGCCCCCCGACACATCCTGTTTGTTCCTTGCAACCAGCTCACTAACTCTCATAGCCCCGTGAAATGCCAGCGTAAATGCAGTCCGGAACAAACAGGTCTCGAAAGGGGACGAGCACGTGTTAGGGAGTGAGGCCAGTAACTGGGCCAACCTATCCAGACCTATCGGTCGTCTTACGTCTACTCTGCGACCCTCTAGGCGTTGCCACCCACGCAGCGCTTTTTGTACCGTAAAAGACGCTGTCGGGTCCTGGATGCCATGGGCCTTGGCAACAAAGGAAATGGCGGCACGATGCCTTTGGGCTGTAGCCACCGATTTCCCAGCCCTACGTAAAGACATCAGAAAAAGTACTACACACTCTTCCTGCCCCCACAGTCCCCCTCTCTCTTCCCCCAAAAAGGCTAAATAGGCCTGAAACGCCCCTTCATATGCCTTCCTTGTCCTGGGTGCTAGACTCTCTCCCACGAGGTGACGAAGTTCGGGGCACCGAGAGACCAGAGAGCTTCGGGGAAGGGTGCCGGCTCTGGGTCCGCTGAAGGAAGGAAACCCGAGAAAGCCTGCATGTGAAAACGAGACAGTGCATCAGCAGCCTGATTCATCACCCCTGGGACATGTTTTGCTCTGAATATCACGTTCAGCTGCATACACAGTAAGACAATTTCTTTGAGCAGCCTCAAAATCAATTTACAACGGGCTGCCTGACTATTGATGCATTCTACCACGGTCATATTGTCGGACCAGAACACGACAGAATGATCTCTGAACCCGTCTGGCCATGTTCTCAGGGCCACCAGAATGGGAAATAGTTCAAGGAAAGCTATATTACCCGTCAGCCCCTTCTCGTGCCACCATAGGGGCCACTTTTGTGCAGACCATTTTGTGCCGAAGATGGCGCCAAAACCTATACTTCCTGCTGAATCTGTCCATAGCCCAAGCTCTTCGGAGGACACGGCTGGCTTGTTCCAGACGACTCGGCCATTGAAGTCCGCCAAAAATGCTAACCAAATCCGTATGTCCTGGCGGACTTCGGCCGATAATCTCGTGCGATGATGCCCCTCTCTTAAGCCAACCATTGATTGGGCAATCGAGCGGGAAAACGGGCGAGCCATTGGTATCACCCTCAAGGCAAAGTTCAACTTTCCCACTAATTGTTGCAACTGGTGCAGTGTAACCTTAGGTGCATTTAAACATACTTGGAGGGCTGTCCTGAATTTCAACACTTTGCTAGCTGGTAAACGGAAACACCCCTCCCTTGAGTCCAACTCGATCCCCAAAAACTCGAGGCAAGTCGTGGGACCCATAGTCTTACCCGGTGCCAATGGCACGCCAAAATGACCCATCAACACACAGAATTCATCTAAGGCCTGGGCACATTCGGGACTTCCGGCTGAGCCCAGGAACAAAAAGTCGTCAAGGTAGTGCATTACATTTTGAAAACCCGTTTTCTTAGTAAACACCCATTGCAGGAAAGTACTGAATTGCTCAAAATAAGCACATGATATAGAGCAACCCATCGGTATACACCTATCCATGTAAAATGACCCCTGGAACCCGAATCCCAAAAGACGCTGATCGTCTGGGTGTACCGGGAGCAACCGGAACGCTGACTCGATATCAGATTTCGCCATCAACGTCCCGGGCCCCAGGCGATTCAAGATGGCTACCGCCTCATCAAACGATGCGTATCGCACCGAACAAACTTCCGGATCAATAGCGTTGTTCACCGAAAGACCATGTGGAGCAGACAGATTATGGATCAAACGGAACTCACCTGGGTCCCTCTTGGGGACCACCCCTAACGGAGAACAAACAAAATTCGGTACCGGGGGTACACTAAACGGGCCGGCAACCCGTCCCCGGCTAACCTCTTTCTGAATTTTCTCATGCACTACAGATGTATGTTGTAACACGGAAAGTTGATTTTTGCACATCCCTACCCCCTGAAAGTCCCCCACCGGGATGCGGAAACCATGTGAAAAACCGTTCCGCAGCACCCCGGCAGAAGTACGATCCGGGTATTCGCTGAGCCAGGGAATCATTGCCAAGGTATCAATCGGGGTTGGTAACGGCGCCCCTCGGCCACGCTTAGACCTGTTTGGCGCCCCCCTTACCCCCATTCTCACCCGTTCTGGCTCTGCACGATGACTCAGGATGGGACGACCCACACGTACTACATTCGTGTTTGAATTTACACAATCCCGGAGGCCTGGTACATTTCCCTTTGTTAAAATTGAAACAGAAACCCTTTCTCCCTGTATTGCCTGCGGGCCTCGACTGGTCGTCGGTGCTCGTACTTGGTCGAAAGGGCGTCCCCACATTTTGGCGGGAGTAATCAATAACATTGCTCCCAACCAATGGCATTCTTAACATTCCCGATTCTTTCATTTTATCCCATGTTACAGAATCGTAACAATACCAAGTCAAACTCTTGTTATGTTCCTTCTCTTTCCTGAACAGGTTGTCATAACAAAACCAATGGTTACCTTGATACGATGTCGAGTACCCCATAATTCGTGATTGATAAACGGGAAACTCAGGAAGCAACTCGGGCCTACGTCCCCCCAAAATCGATGTGAAAATACCCCACGCATTGCCCCAGTTGCCAATAGTCTCATTCACCTTAAAGGCGGCCATTTTTGCGCGCCAAACACTCGGATGCATTAAGTCCTTCTGACTTTTAACATGCTCCATATCATAATGGTCAACAAGCAAGGAGAAAATATTCACATACTCCCCAGACCAGATCTTTTCCTTTATAGCCAAAGGCACATGTTGTCCCAGTCTCTCTCTACGAGAGGGTGCTGACTCGTCCCTTGCAATCGGCAATGGCCGCTTACCTGAACCGGACGCGACTTCTGCCGCTTGCGGCTTGTCTTTAGCCGCCTCCCTTTTCTCACGAAGTCCTTTTATCAGCGCCTGTGCCTCGGCATCACTACTATCCCCCAACCATGCTGCTAGCTGTGCTGCCAGCTCGGGGGGCATGTCTCCCTTGGGTGTCGGGGTGACGACAACAGGGATTGGATTCCCCTCGATCGGTACTGGGGTCGGCGCCTCGAGCGGGGTAGAGGGAACCGGGACGTCTCCACCGGCTGGAACCCTTCTCGGCCTCTTAGGTCTCCCTCCAGCCGGCGCAGGGCCCGTACCCTCCTCCCCGTCCCGTTCTGCCAACCGTTTCTTTATGTCGGACACTTCTTTGCAAAGGGCCCGCACCATCTGGTCGGTCGTCATTCTCTTCGCGCCTTTCTTGGGCATCTCCCCGAGGAAGTATCTAGAAGACAAAGAAAAGGATCAAAACGCTCAAAATTGGCTCTTCGTTCTGTCCCGAGCTCACGTGTAGCGAGGAGGTGCAGCTTCGGAGCACAAGAACAAGAGGACGTCTTCTGGTCTTGCGTCTCTTTTTATCCGTCTTCAGGGCGGGCGAGAACCCGCCCCTGCCCGCCCCTAGGGCGGGGCTGGCTACGTCGGTGTCTAGGCCAGCCCACTCTAGGGCGGGAAAAAGCGCGCCCCGGCTACGCCGCTTCGGGCATACCAGCCGAGACACGCCTCCCGCCCAAAAATGGCTTCCCGGGGGGATCGAGGCACTCCACCATACGTTCGGGGGGACCGAGTGGTCGCCCCTTTCCATTACCCGGGCAAACATGCTGCTCTCGTAATACGGAATGGAGAGGTAACGGGAAGATGTTTGGACTGGAGGGGGGCGGAAACCATTTTTAAATATGTATAATATACTTAATCATGCAAAATCCTTCACAGGTGCTATAGAGAAAATCTTACAAAATAATAATAATAAAAAATAGAGCAAATTGATCTTCCCTTTTTCTGCCACTGATAAAAAAACAAATTCTCCATCAAAGATGATTCACATACTAAAAGTGGAAACAAATGTTCCTCGTTTCCTATTACCTAACCTCAACAGAAGTGCTTAAAACCAGCCTCCCCGATGCGTTGCCCTGTTGTAAAACCACGTATTCCATGTTCTATTGCCCAAGTGGAACAAACTGTTCAAATTAAGTTGCACTGTTTTTTTTGTATTTCACCAGTGAACGGTTTCTGTGAGATGTTCCCCGGCTGCTGCAGCAGGCGAGACTCGCATTTTTACAGTTTTACTGAACAGCAGCGGCGTGAAGAGTAGGCACGCCCAACAAGCAGCGTGGTGAATTCTGAATGGATTAATTCTTAAATAAGTGTTCAAACAAGCACAATGAAAGAGAAATGGGGAGCTAAAGCGAAACAATCACACACAGATTTCTATTAAAACCAGAGAATAGGACCCTAACAACCCATTCATCGACAAGAACCAATTCATATCGAGCAAAGAGGAGAAATGACCCTACAGTCTTTTAAGTTTTATTAAACACAGTATTGTTACAAACAGAAGTTACTGTGTGTCAATATACCGAAATGGCAACCACAGAGAAAGAGACGTCTCGCGCACTTTGAGTGGAGGCATCATTGAACAAGGTCAGCAAAGGGGGAGGGGCCTGACATGTCGATCTGCCCCTCCAGCCGCTGGGCACTGGGCCTATCCTGACATCCACTGCCGCACAATGGATCACAAAGTACGGAAATCCTTTTCACAATCTTAGAACCACCGCGCTACAATGAGTTCCGCAAGTGGCAGAGTGCGTTAGGTCATGCTGTTCGGTTATTGCCGGGTGTTTGTCCCTCACTGTAAAATCAGCGTGAACAGCACCACGCACAGCGCAAGTGGGTGCTGTTCTTTCTGCCGCTCGAGTACAAGTTCTACTTGAGCTGCAGCTTCAACGCGAATGGAATGTTTCTCAACACGAACGGTAGTGACCATCTGTGACCATCAGCGTTGAGAAATCTCACAGGGAGGCGGTCTGGAGTAAGATTTTCTTGCTTGTGCTCGCCAACTTATTGTTGGCAAGAGCAAGCGAGGAGAAAACTCCGGTCCGCTGAGTTTTTGGAAGTACACGCACTACGCAGAGTGGGAAAAACTCTGCAAACTCTGCGAGTGGGGTAGAATTTCATGCCCAGGGCTACTAGACATACATATTACTCTCAGAGTAGGGGATTGGTAATGCTGCTCGAGGTCCCTAGCATAGATTGTATGACCTACTGTGGGTAGTGACCTCTGATTTGACTCCGGGACCTATATCCGTAGAACTGCCTCTGAGAACCGTGCTATTGAGTTGGGTGATAGACTCTTCATATCGACTTATGACCAGTTTCTTTGACTCGGCATAAAACTGAGCCATTATCCTCGACCAATGAATCTCACTCCAAAGCCAATATATGACTCGGGAGTGTTCCTCTATTTGATCCTTAAAGAGATTAAGAAAAATCACCTAGAAGAAGAGAAGCATTGCCAACCATAGCATCAAGAACTCACTCATTCAGTAGATGGCAGAGGGATACAGGGGTGTGGCTGGCGAAAGGGATGTTGACCAGGAGTGGGACTATTTAACTTATTTACATCAGGGCCCAGGACAACATTTGTGTGTCAGTTTCACAATCCCCCATTTATTTTCTCTTCTTGCCACCGCCTTCACGACTTTGCGAAAAGGGGTAGCAACATCTGTGCCAAGAGTAGCAGCCACTAACCTGGGCTATTCGTAGTTCCCTACCCTGTACATGGTACACCACATAGTAGCTCCCTCTCCTCCTGCACATACATGCGCACCATGGTCATCGACTCCATTGCAGACACTGGTGGGACTGCGCTATGTGACGCTGGTCAGAGCTGGCCCCGGGAACATTTGAATTCAAGTACCACTGTCTCATTAACAGTCTGCCTAGCTATCCTCTCATTTTGAGGAAGAGTTTTAACAGAGCATTGTTCCACGCGCACACATAGAAAGATGTCTTCGCTCATGCCCTCCTGGCGGCCAGTTGTTAATCACAGCTGCCGCTGAGGTTGGCATGAAGCATTTTGCAGTTTTGTTTTCGCTCTGTGGACTTGCAATTGGCGGGGAGCCACTGAGTGCTCATAATGTGTTGAAGTGCCCTGTGGTGTCTGAAAGTGGATGCTCGACTGCAAGAGGTTGAGCGCCGATGACCAATCGTTGGGGATTCACCCTCCTCGCGCCGTAACATGCAGCGACACAGCCATGTTATAGTGGGATACTGAAGCGCATTACCAACATCAGCAGGAGAGCGGCACACAGTCTACAGTCCTAACACCTTGGTTTGCTAACACCTCACCACACAGGACCTGTGTACCACAATAAGAGATGTATTTCTTTTTGATTTAGCATCTAGGGTCTCACTTAGTCGTGTAACCAAACTCGCAATCCGAGACATTACAAGGTCTTTCTAAGGCTTCCAAAGTAAAATACTGTCGCAATATAACCAAAATGACGAGAATTGATGCAATGCGAGCTAAAAGCGGACACAATTTGGCCAGATTCAGCTCTGTAGGGAAAATAGTGCCTTTACGAGATCCTAATGTGCAAGGGGCCAGTGTGTATTGGGAGGCAGTCGGAGACACTTGGCCGTACCAACTGGTGGAATACTACCTACAGAACCAGATGTAAGCCAGTAAGAAGTAGCGACAGTTCCTTGATAATAACTATAGTTCTACGGAGCGGCTTGTGTGGAAGCAGCAGGGAAAATCACCAAATCCACCTTTGGAGAACATGAAAGTCATAATTAAAATAATGGTATAATTCAAGCCTATATCCAGCGACTATGATTAATAAAACGATGATCAATATGTAGAGAGGCTATTTAAAATGTACAAACATCACTACTCTTACGATTAGTCAGTGGAAATCGGTTCTAATGATTGAAAGAGGCTCTGCAGGAATTGTATTTCTCCAGGTAAAAAGAGCAATACGTCTCTATGTGTCTCAATGCTGAAATGGGCTAAAAAGTCGATGTTATTTTTAATATAATGATGGTGTAGTCAATCAGAAACAGAACCACAATGAACAAGTTATGCACTACATATTTTAGTGTTCTAATAAAAACACACACAATACTTCTGGACAAATACAAAAATTGTCCACTCAATGAAGTGTACTCACTCCATCACATGATGTGGCAATAGACTACAGAAATAACTTAAAAAATAGAGAGAAATTGCATTTTCTCAAAAACTAGTATTCAATGGAGTGCGTTTTAAGTGGGAAAAGAGTATAGCAAAGCCATGTTTGGTTTAAACAATTGGGTAACTCCCAGCTAAATCGCCAGTGTTGCCATGTAGCTCAAAGTACCTTTTATAGAGAAAGTCAAACTACCTCCGTTCCTCTCAATGAACCCTCGGTCGCCAAGAACAACTTTCACAACACGATGAAGCCATCGCCACCTGGATGAAGAACAGCCGCCTCAAGCTCAATTCAGAGAAGACCGAAGTCCTCATCAGGGCTACACCCCCTCTGCCTAGGGTGACTTCTCATGGCCCGCAGTGCTTGGAACCTCCCTCCCCATCATGTTTCCACACACTACACCTGCTCCAAAATATCTTCAAGTGGATCCCCGCAGAGTCCAGAAAGACAGTCACCCGCACACTAATCAGAAGCAGAATCGACTACGGCAATGCACTCTACCCCGGCATCACCCAGAAACTCTTCAAGAAACTGCAGAATGTTCAGAACCTTGCCGCAAAGACCTGGAACACACTAACTCTCCACCTCAGGCAATCACCGTCACTGCCTCAATTCAGGAAGGACCTCAAGACCTGGTTCCTCGACTGAACTACAGCTCCCTGTCGGACCAGCAGTCACCCCCCACCCCCACCCTCAGAGCCTTGAGACCCTTACGGGTGAGTAATCGCGCTTTACAAGACATCTGATTGATTGATTGATTGATTGGTTGATTGATAGTAGCTTGACTGTTGGAGGCATGAATGTGCAGTTGAACACCATTCAAAGATGGCTGCCAATGTAGGAGGATAAGCCTCTTTATTTACACTTGCCAGCCATCTTTGACAGGATTTTCCCTGTGTATTTCCAATAGATACACAAGTCTATACTTTACAGTAACTGTGATCATCCACTCAAAATAGCACAGAATCTCACTGAGATCTTTTTTCCTTGTATCATTTCAGAGAAGGTATCATAGAAAATATGAATATAAAGGACGTGATTTTAATAACATTGACTTCTACAGTCGATATGGTTAAAATATGGGAAAGTGGAAAGTTTGCTAGGGTTCAATTCAACTGATCTTTTTTTTAAATCAATTGATCTTTATTCGATTATGCATCATAATCATAGAAGATAAAAACATAAAGGCTACATAAAAGCCTTAAAAACCTTATTATACAATATTCAATACATTTCATTCCGGTTATACAATCTATGAACATTTAGGTACAGTTTAAAAATAACGAAGCAGCCTATCATACATGTAACTATGTCTTAGGCACACATTATTTTGTTCCAATATAAGGCTCCTTTTAAGAAACTGCTGATTGCCAACATCATCACCTGGTCAGGTAAAAGCTGTAAATGTAGGAAGGCAGGTCGAAATTGCGTAAAACCCCTTTCTTCTAAAAGTGGTAATAAATACTTTTTGCAAAAAAATTCATAATATTTACAGAATAAAACCAGGTATATTAAGGTTTGGGGGAACAGATTAAAAGGGCATGGAGATCAAACTTGCCCGTAGGGGAACAGATAATTGTCAACGGATTTCAGGATAAGGTTGGATCTGCAGGAGTGTTTCTCCAACGCCCTGATTTTCCTTCCATCTTTAAATCTGTTCAAAATGTTTTCTTCAAAGAAGCCCCAGTTCCCCTTGTTAAGAATATGTGGCCTGTTTTAAATATCTATACAGTCTAGGGAACGGGCAGTGGTTTGATAACATGTATCCACAGTGCCTTTTGACCTTAGGTACACTCCAAACAGTCCTCAATCACACGTGTGCTGAACCACAGTCTCCCGTCTACCCAAATTGAAATCCAAAGTAACAGTGGAGCCAGTTTAACCTGGTCCTCCACATAATCAAGGCCCAGTTCCTCGTGGGAAAAGAAAGAGGCACTATTTGGACGCAGCCCCAGTAATTTTCTATAGAATCTGTCAACTCCTGGCTGGATCACCCTGCACTTACGATACCCACAAAATGGCTGCACAATATGTCAAGACTGGGAGACATTTCATCCTGTAGATTTGCATCAGGGGCAAAATAGGCTTGTTACCCACTGACAAAGAGAATCTACGCAGGGCACAATAGGCGTGGGTAAATTTAGAACAAGGATTGGAAAGCCAGTTGTTCTTTTGATCAAATAATACACCCAAATAACGAAAGGTGGGAACACTAGTAATTTTGTTGACCCTTAATATCTGTGGGTCTGGTTTTTGCAGCATTTCTCCCACAAACCATATAATGGGGTCCTTGAAATATTTATATCTAAATCCAGATCATCCATGAAATTGACAAACCTGTCAACCAGAACCTTTAACCCATTTGCCGTTCAGTACGGTATCGACAGCACAGAGCAGGGTAGGCACACTGACTGACTTTACCTTAGGCAGATCAACCCCATTTTTAATCAGGCAGGTGTTTAGCTATTTATGTATAATAAAAACAAGATAGGTGCAATCACACGACCCTGCCTTACCCCCTCTAAAGGCTAAATGTTTCAGTTGTCTCCCCCTCCATGCCGTATCGACCACAAACATTTACATCCGTGTAAAGGGCTCTAAGAAAATAAAACAAACGAGTGTCAATCCCAATACCCCAAGGATATCCCAGAGCTTAGACCTGTTTACGCAATCAAAGGTGCTACTGAGGTCCATAAATGCGAGAAAAATTGACCCGTGTTTCGCTACTATGTATTTCCCTATTAAAAGGTTATGGTTCAAGCATTGTTCCAGCATCATTCCCATCCCCTCCTTGAAACTGTATTGGACAGGGCAAATAATATCATTAGGTAAAACACAAAGCTGGGGCCTGAGGAGATTTAAGGACCAGCGACGGCAAACTCCCCGATCTATGACTATCAAACACATAAAAAGGCCTCTGGTCCGGGGTCGCACAAAGCGACTAGTGTGTGGAGCAGACTATACTGGGAGGAGGGAGGGGGGAGTCCCTTTTCAGGACGGTTTCCCTCACACGCCACAGGCGTCATGCTTCATCATTGGCCTACAACCCCCTCGCTGCGAGGGGGGGGCTCAGGGATGTTTTTTGATATGAGGAGTGGTCATAAAACCCAATGTTTGCGTAGTGTGAGGTGAAGGGGTGCAGTGCTAAATAGACAGTGGATAAAACTAGCTATTAGGTTAGCCCGACACAGTGTATTATTGCTAACTAGTGCTAGGGTTAAAAACAAATAGTGAGTAGTGCAACTGCCAGCATAAGAGGCTGTGGCACTAGAAAGGGACCAACATGTTTCAGCCTGTTGACCTATAGAAGTGTCATGGATTTCTTCAGGATCTCTTAGGGAAGCTACTGCTGCGTTAGTGAAAAAGATGCGATTAGAAGTGAATGCATCTGTGTGTATATTATAGATACTTAAACCAGTGATCCAGCAGTGCTGCAGTATCACCGGTAAACCTGCAAAAGTCAGGTATGCTACTGCATCTATCCATGGCAGGTTGCCATAGGTACAAAATGCCAGTCCAACTGCTCAACTCGAGAGTAGAAGCCAAGGCATCTGTCCGAGGGGCAGGGCTACTACTCACCTTGTGCAACCCCGGACCCGAGGCCTTTTTGTGTGTTTCAAATAATATCATTAGCCCGGGCCCAAGCTTCCATTCGCTGTAAAACAATACGATCTACCACCTTTACAACTGAATTTAACAGGGAAATTGGTCTTAAGCAGTTGGGGTCCAGCGGGTTCCCCTTCATATACACTGGGTTAAAAGTAGCAAATTTCCAATTCAGGGGTAAACCTAACTGGGTCACAGCATTAAGAACGCTTGTCAAGACTGAAGCCTAGAGGTGCGGTTCAGCCGTATACAGATCCTTTTGTATCCCATCTGGGCCAGGAGCTTTATTGGATGGACTTCTCCTTATTGCTTCATAAACCTCCTCATAATCAAACCTGGACTCGAGGGGGTACACGTTGTCACTGGGACCCTAATTTATGAGCAGTTCTTTGTCCAATGCATACACCTTGTGGTAGCGGGCGACCCAGGGGGCTGGAGAGATGGAGGAACCCATGTTGTCTTGGGCAACCACGCTGGCTCCCTTCCATTTACCAAAGCCCAAAATGTAGGGTTTAACGACCCTGCTTTCCTTCCTGAACTCAGTCCACATGCTTCTGCCACTCTTCCCTGTGGTTTTTGCCAGGACCATGTATCTCACTCCATGAGACCATGCCATACTTTGTTTTACAATGTGTGCAAAACGCGAAACAATCATGCACTCTGCATGCTAAATATCAACCATATGCCTACTTGGTGCCTATTCCAAAATAGTATAAAGATAAACGAATTAGTGCTCCACAGGTGATTAGGCTAGCCTGTAGTCACACGTCCGTCAAGGTCTTGCCTGGTTTAATAACCTAGATGAGCGTCACCTGTACGTGCATGAAGGGAAGGAAAGCAGGGTCATTAAACTCATTCAAGCAAACTTTCCATTTCTACTTTCCTGTATTTTAACCATACAAACTCGAGGATTGAATAAAACACAGGTTCCTACCAGGCAGGTATTTTTAAACCTAAAAGAAACCTCCAAAGTCTGTCCTCCATTATTCTGTGGTTTGATACTATAGAGTGCTCCCGCGTAGTTCTCAGGTCGATCACTCACCATTCTGCAGTGGACGGGAAGAACCCAATGATAAAGCATGCCGCCAAGGGGTAACTCTGGTGGGTGAGTGGCATAGTACAAAAAAGGTTTTCGCTTTTTTTAAATGGAGGGCTAACCCATACATTTGAGTAGGTCTCCCGACTTTGTGTTATATGGCCTTGTCATGCCAGATAACTTGAGAATCAGCAATGTGGGGATTTGCTGCAAGTGACGAGCAGCACAGACACTGACGATCGTGATCAACGTCCCTCTACATGATGTTGGCAGACAGACCAGTAAGAACAACATGCTTATTTACCTTGGTTATTAGTCGCCAATAGCGGTTGCGGACCACCTCTCGCAACGGGATGTCATATGCTGTCAGTATCTGGTAGAAGGACTCTACACAGGAAGGAGATGGCATGCTGTTCTGGGCAGTGGAAGGGAGGAAGTGTTGAAGGACTGTGCAGTACACAGCTGAGGGCCAGCCAGGTGCTGAGCCGGAGAGGCGGGTGGTAGGTAGCATGGCTCGTGCAGAGTAATGGGAGTAGTTTGAGTAGGAGGGGGTGGGCAAACACTGCCTCACACTCCAGTTTGCCCCGATGCATCATAATAAAGGCAGTGCATGATAACCCTTTCTTCGCTGTCAGGCTTTAGGTTTTCACCTTTGTTGGTGCAGCCGGTGCTGTGTATCTCTAGACACGTGTTTCAGGATAATTGTCCTTCTTCAGTAGAGAGCAACACTTTTTGGGGAGTTTCTGGAGTGTGAGGCTGTGTGCGCCCACCCCCCTCCTATTTGAAAAGGCTCCCTTGAGCTAACGAGCTTGCGAGCTCTGGTTGATGCACCTGCGACCAGCAAGAGGTACTGAGACCTAAGAAGACTTTAGGCAGCATCTCCAGCACCCCCAAAAAAAGTGTTGCTCTCTACTGAAGAAGGACAATTATCCAGAAACACGTGTCTAGAGACACACAGCCCTGGCTGCACCAACAAGGGTGAAAAACTAAAGACTGACACCAAAGAAAGTGTTATCATGCACTGCATTTATTATGATGCATCGGGGCAAACTGAGTGCTGGGGTGTGAGACAGTGTGCGCCCGCCCCCCTCCTCCCCCTCTATTGGAGGAAGTTTGCAACAAACAGCTTCATCCATTGCCCGTTGGAACGCGGCATCACGCAGAGGGCCTGGCCCATTCACTCTTCGCTTAGCTTTCCTACCTTGCTCCTGAATCACAATTGAGATGTTTAGCGAGAAAAACACGACTGGCATCTCCTGTTCCAAGGCTGCTCTTAACTTGTCACCACTTCTTTTGTCATCCCAAAATGTAGCCAGGTCCTCGACTTTGTTAGCTTTCCTGGCTCCTCAAATGAGACAAGGGAGTTAATTTTATCCCTTCTCCCCTGTCGTGTAGGAGCAAGCCTCTTCTTTCTTCTCTCAGACCTGAATTGTTGTCCGTCACGTGACAGCCCTATTTTGAGCGCCTCCTTTGTGCTGAGGGCAGGTGCTGCTCGCGCAGCCTTCCCGCCTAAATGTGCTTCCGCGAGCTGTTGTCTTTATTAAGCGGCAGTCAGCCAGAAAGGTATTCAGAATGGATGGGCTAATTACGAGGTGGGCCGGGCCACTTCAGCCAAGCGCCGAGCCGGCCTGTCGGCAGCAGAAGATGAAAGGCTAATCTTAGGCTGGGATAAAACACAATACGGTGGGAAGGGGGAGGAGTCACGGGCCACCGGAAAAAGTTCAAGAAAGCAACATGCCACAATGTGTATCTCATGAAATTGTCAAGCATGGCAAAGGACAGACAGCAGGACCATTTCATACCTGGTTGGACAAACGAACTCATCAGAACACACCCACAGAGTATCTAGCGGTGTGCGAAATTTGCGTAATTTTATTTTGTGGCATTTCAAAATAATTCAGTGAAATTAAGTGTAATTACACAAAATACAATACTGACGTTTGGTGCTTTACTTTAGCAAAAAATAAGCCCTGTTTTGCACAAAAACTACGAGCGCCACAAACAGTAGCTGCAAGAGTTTTGTCGCACACGTTGTTCACTGGCAACAAATGGCTCGCATTTACGTGACTTGGCCTAATAGCATAGCTTCTGGAATTTTGCATAATATAACACAACGTGCATTGTAAAGTGCACCTTGACCCTGGGGCATCTTGGCGCTGATCAAAATATGTCCCTTGTTACCCAACTCAATGGCACTCATTTTATCGACTTCAGAAGGATGAAAGGCTGAGTAGACCTGCCGGGATTTGAGCCTCTGACCATGAGATCAAACACAGGCTCCCTACAGTAGACACATCAGTCCACTAAGCCACAAGGCCCTGCATAACAAGCATAACACAAACTTAATGATATTCAGTGAAATTATGACAACATGGCTGGAATTTGGCCTGGGCCTAATATGTACAATACCTTTAATGGGCCATTGGTAAAGTTGGCCAGAGTTTGAGATGAGAAGAGCTGAAACTAACAGCACCCCCTGCGCTGGAAAAGTGCGTTGCCACTGCACCTAGGTTGTACGTCATGGAGAATTTAACAAATCATGGCATGGGGTGTGCCTAGCTGCAATCTTCACAGAGGTCCTGAGGGGTACTTGGCAGTTTTGCAATGGTTGTTTTATTTTTATTTCCCTCTTCATGTGAACGGTATGACTTTTGTGACAATGTCTGTTGGCAACCCCCTGCTTAACATTAAGACAAAGTCCTGAATAACATTTACTTAGTTGGACAAATGTTTTTATGTTCCTGCACAGTGCCGCTGTGTATAAGAAATGCTAAGCAAAAGGTAAACACACAGAGAAAAAACATTGCTTGAGTCAAGGTAAACCAGAAAACTTCCACATTTGTGAATGGGGACAATCAGGAATGTCACAAAGTTAGCTTGTGAAACAAAAATGTTGCCTGCACCTCGCCAGGGCAAAGGGAAGCTTACGTTTCAATGCTTACTGGGCTGGTTCCTCTTTGAGTGAACGGTCCCCAGTGGTAGCTGGGCGAATGCCAAATGCCCATGAACAGCTGGATCTTAATCTGCGTCCCCCAGATGTTGTCTCAGAGTGTTGCAGAGTTTCTGCCCTGGTACTTGATGAATTGTCCAGAGTTTGGAATGATCCGTTAGTTAGGCATTCATTGCCTTACTTCAATCAATCATGGACTTATAAAGTGCGACTGCTCAGCCGTGAGGGTCTCAAGGCACTTGGGAGGGGGTCTGTGGTTCAGTAGAAGTGCCGGGTCTGGACAAGGGATAGAATGAGGAATAACTTCCCGCATAAAACACGACCTGAAGCACTGGGAGCCAGTGGGTCTGTTTTGGATGTTGTGGGCCATGTTTAGTTTCAGGTAAAATGTTGCTCGAGTTTTGAGTCACTGCAGTGTCTGCATCTTTTGCTCCGATGACGTCACACAGATAACACTGCAATAGTCTAATGTGGATAAGGCCAGGGCAGCAGTGGCGGGACAACCAGTCACAAACCCCTGCGCCGTGCTCGCTGTGGATGGAGAGGATCCACCCTGACCAAACCAGATCCTAAGATTGTTAATTGTTTGAGCGGTGCCAGAGGTTGCGCCAAATGACTGAGGACATTGTGAGTAGAAGCGTGTTCTCGATGGGGCCACTGGTAACCCTGGTCACATGGCCTCCGTTTGCTGCTACTCACACGAAGGCATTACCCTTCCTTCACTAACCAACGCGGTTATGTGAACATCTTTATATAGAGCACTCAAACACGCAAAAATACTTCTTGGCACTATGAGGAATGTGGTCAGGCCTAAACAGAAGGTATTACGTTGTATGAAATTAGCCAGATCTTTATGAGCTTGTTCAATGAAAACAAATCCTGCATATTCCTAAAGAAAGGGGGGGTTGCAGATTCTTGGAGAAAGCCTTAAACATGCCTTTCCACTTATTTCTGTCTCAGGAACCAAAGGCACAAATCAAAAAAACAAAAATTGGCACACTGTCCAACCAGCCGATATCACTTCCAATTTATACAGTATAAACAAACTATTAAAATGCAATTAATTTTTGTATTGCCTATTGTTTTCACACATAATTTAAGCGTACCATTATCTTTAATCATAAGTACCTTCGCAAACTACAATTTCTAATTGCATTTTAATATCTCGAAATATTGTAATCACTTTCTGCTAGGTTATTTACTATGTTCAACATTTATCCCAATAGCCAGGAGACTTTTGTAAAGTCGCTCAATCAATGTAAAAATGGTAAGAATCCTGTCGTGCCAGTGCCCTTAAGGAAGCAGAGAGAACTGAACTAGGACACCAAGCCCCTCATTTAGAGTTAGGCGGAAGGGGACATTGCCACAAATGAGCCTCCGCTGGATCCACTGCGGCAACTGTTGCCATGGCAGCCTGTCCATCACAGGGCCACCAGGTCTTAGTGATGGTTGCTGGGCCCTATTTAGGGCGGGGTGAACAGCACTGGATTTCCCGTACCTCTCATGGCGGCCAGGGTAAGAAAATCACACAATGACCCCAATGATCAGGGAGAAATCTCCCTGCAGAGCAGGCTTTGTAGCACTTTTTGTTTTCAAGAAGCAAATTCAGGCTTTGGGAGTTTGATTCATAATATCAAAAAAACTTTGCCGAGCGGGAGCAAACAATTTGCACTTGGGAAACTAAAGGGCAGTGCCTCCAGTGCAGCCATCACAATAAAGGCAGAAATCTCTGCATTTGGTAGACTAGAGTCTCCATTGGGGTGTATTTGACTCTTTAAGCTACTCCAAAACTGGCCATCAACAAGTAGCCATGTAGTTTCCTGTGCTAAACTTCCACCTTTTTTTGTGGTGGAAGCCGACAACCTATGAATCAAATGCTGTGTGACTGTGATACACCACAAGGCCTCCCACTCCCCAGTGCCTATATTTGAGCCAGGGGTTTCCGGTGTTCGGCACCAGCACGTCATTGTCAACACAGCAGTTATGACAGTCTGCCACTTGGTGGTGCTGTTTGTCTAATAGTCTGTTTGTTCAGAGGGTTTATTATTTCAATACACTTTAAAAATGGTTAATACCTACCTCCCAGGCCATTTTTATAACCTTGGAAACCTTGAATAGTCTGAACTGTCACACTTGGAGGAGTGTGTTGCTTTGTAGTTGTGTTGAAACTGTCATTGCCAGCAAGGCAGGGGCAATAGATGGTGCAAGCTGCAGTGGCCTCCTGACAAGGACCCCAGCACTTATTTTTTCACAAATTAAGCACTGCCACTCCTTATAGATTACCATAGCCACTAACAAGCAGTTGACCCCTGGATATTTCTCAATTCTCATTTAACCTATGACCCCAATAGCAAATAAGGATTAAGTAAAGGCTGCAAGCGTCTACATATGTGTAACAACCCTAAAACCACCTAGTGCCCTGAAGTTACAGGAATTGACAAATGCATGCTTTGCAACAAACTCTCACCCACATGCACAACCTTTAACACTTTTCAGCAGCTACTGCTGCTGTCCACTGCCATCTTCCAAATCTCAGAGGAAAAATTCAAAACTGACACCAATCCTATATGTTTATGTTACAGTTTTTTCCCTATTCATATTTATGCCCTTGGGATTCCAGCATAATGTATTGTAATCTACTTAGGAATCTCAAAAAAACTCTCAATAAAACCCGTAATGGGTGTAAAAAGAATTTTCTATGCCGGTGAAGTTTTTCAAAGTTCCTGATTTGCATTCGTTGTGGAGCTTGCAGAGGTATAATTTCGCAAACATTATCTTATGCAAACTGTAAATCTGCAAGAGTATTCTTTGCAGATCTTTTCCTGAAAACAAGTCAAAGGTTTGAGGAGTTTATCTCTGCAAGTTGGCATTTAGCTGAACTTTGCTATGCACAATAGTTCTGTGCAGAATAATAGCACTTTATTCAATGTTCATTTTCAGCAGAACAATTTTGTTAGAGTTGAGTTAGGATGTACATGACAGAGACTGATGTAAAAGTCATGATTTTAGTCCATGTGGGACAGAGCAAATAAACCACAGCTCCCTAAAGGTCAGGGGTGTTTGGAACCTGAATATCGTTAAAAATGGAGGAATTTGAATCCAACATGAAAAAGGCCCACTGCTGTCTGTTGGAGTGAAGGCTCAAACGCAGGTGAGACTCCATGTCCCATACTTGCCACACTGGGCCAAGGAACCCAAGAATCTGCACAAACTGGCGCTCAAGGTTTGCGAGCCAGGAATCTGTGAATGATCAGCCACCATCTTAGCCAGCGATGACTCTTAAAATATCAAAATTACAGCGGTCAAAGCCTGATGTTCACGGAATCCTTACTTAAAACGTTATCACATAACATGTAAAGCGCTCCGATATCTTCAGGTCTAGCTAACGCTAGATAAAACTCAAATTAATAATAATAATGGGCAGAACCTACCTAGCCATGACACAGAGGCTCATGAAAATGAACCTGCACAGTGGCATTCAATTGAGGGCCCATGAATGTTTGTTATTTACAACACTATCATACTGCACATCAAGAAATATGCAGAACCAAACACAATAAAATTATAAAAATATCCTTTAGTAGAAGGTATGTCACAATTGAGACCCGAGAGCTAAAAACATTCGAATCTCAACAATGCCCGACTGCGCGGCTCTGGGCACACAGGTGATGTCACAAAGAACAACTCCGAAGACATTCCTTGTGACGTCGCATATTGTTCAGAATCCAAGCTGGGATCATCTATGACATCACAGAAGCTATACTAATGTTTTACTTTTCAAGTGTTTGTTGGCAAGGAAAGCCCTTTTCCTGTATTTGACCGCGGTGGGCCATGGCGACTGAGAAGCCGATGTCCTGCGGCCATGGCAAAGGAGTAGGGTACTGGGTACATGGTCTGGTAGAAGGCAACGCCTTCTGTCCAGGGACCACTGAATATAAGGAAACGGGGACCACGGCATGGCCTGCTGATAGTCGCGACCAGTCCCAAGTCAGGCTTTACAGATTAGGGTTTTGATTAGGTTCGGGGTTTGTGGTGTAGAGGGTAAAAATATATATACATTTCTGGTTATAAATCTTTGGATGTTTTCCCTGTGGCCATATTCAGCCTTTTTTAGAAGGGGGTGTTTCAAACCCTCTGTGAATCACCTCACCCCTTCCTGGATTTGGAGAGAGACCCTTCTCACCGTCTCTTGACCGTACAAATGATATTACGCAAAACGGTTCAAAACTCCACAAGCAAAAATGATCGACTCATCTCATCCAATCAGATCCCGAGTTCGGATTCATAATTTCTCGACCCAACTTTCAGTTGATCACTAAAAGGTCCAGATGAATATTTCAAAAGGCGATGGATGGATTTACGCCAAGTCAAGAAAGGATCACAACTTGGACCAGGATCTATCGTCTGATCAGAGCTTAGTCTAAATCTGTTCAGCAGAGCTTGCTGTGCATCCGAACATACACTCCCCTTGTAATTTCACTGGAGAACACACAGTTCCGAAGACCGGCTGCTAACCTCCCTACGAGAAAAAACTGCAAAAATCAAGAGTGGCACGAACGTATGTGCATCAATATATTATTTTTCTAAAACTCCATGCATGTGTGACATGAATGAAAGTAAAAAGCAATCAAAAAAAACATTAGTCATAGAATATAATTAATAAAAACAAATAGCGACACTGAGTAAGTCATAAATAAATATTAATATAATCCTCAATCGGTTTCCATAACTATTGAAATGATTGTGTATTTTTAATGGTCCCTTAAAGGAGAGATGACCTGATAAAAGTGACGTATGACCACTAGGCCTGGATGGATATTGCTTCAGATGATTTCCTTGTTTGTTCCGTTTTTTTCCTCAATCTTTATAATTTCTTAAGTTTAGGACGATGATAAGTTTTAGGTATATTAACATTGTCATGCTAATATTCTTTATGACTGCATTATTTCATTATATGTACCAATACTATGTCATTTTTTGTTTGTCCTGTTTATCATAAAATCTAATAAAATATTTGGAACTTTGGAAAAGCTCTTTTTCTGTGGTTAAGATCGCCTCTCCAAAGTGAAAGTCCTTATCTGCTTGTTAACAACGTTGGCTCCATGCCAGATGGGGGCCGTATTGGAATGACCACAGGTAATCTTTGGAAAGTGACAGCAGAGAAACTGCTTCCTGACGCCTGTGCCAAGTAAATACTGTAAGGAGGGTTACTGGGCATAAAGTAGGGATCAATCAATCAGGATTTATAAAGCACAGCTGATCACCCAATCAAGTATCCAGGCGCTTGCAGGCCCCGGAGGCTTATTCGAACAGCCAGGTATTGAGGTCTCTTCGGATGTGGACTATGACCTCTGCCCCGAGGAGACGGTGGGTAGGGATTCTTGGCACGAGGCATGACCAGGTGGGCAAGGCCGCAGTCCACGCTCAGGGAGCAGTGAGGGTCTTACCACTACAAATTCACAACGATGAACAGTGATTCTGTTCAGCCTCCTTTGGCCAATTCTAAGACAAGATGAGTTTGAAACCATCCCAAATTAGGACCAGCAAAGGGCGGGACGTCCATTGATGGCAGTGTGTTTAAAAGATCACCTTCTGCTGCGATCAGAAAGAGGCATCCTTACATTGACCCACTGAACGCCCCTCCCAGTCCATCTCTCCCCTCCCTGCGCCGATAGCAGGACTTGTAAAAAAGTCTTTGTCTGCTCTGTCTTTCCTATGTATATATATATATATCTATATCTATCTATATATCTATATAGATCTATATAGATCTATCTATATATATATATATATATATATATATATATATATATAGATATAGATCTAGATATAGATCTATATATATATATAGTCTTCCTATAGCAGAAGAATGTGGCCTAATGGCTGGAGTGGTCGACTGCGAAGCTGGAGAACCGGGCTCTAGTCTCGGCAGGGACGCTCAGCATCCTGTGATTCTGGGCAAATCAGGTAATCCCCCCCGTGCCTCACAAAATTAATGTGTCTGTGTAAAAACGCAACTGGTGCTCATGTAAAGCGCTCTGACACCTCTGGGTCGAGTTTGCGCCATATAAAACTTCCCCATCCCCCAAAACGAAAAGGATGAGATTCCACCTGGCATCTCACCTAATTATTCACTTCTGTTTGCCCATGGATATCTTTTGCTTGCAGAGATTTTAAGCGATTCACAAAAAGGAATGATATTTAGATTTTGGGCGTGGAATTATATGATGTCCTTTTCCAAAGATTAATTCGTGTGCTGGCTATGGCCGTCATATTTTGCACCCTCCTGGATTCTCTCTTCAAGGGTGATCACATCAAACATTTCACGACACCCTCCTGCAGCCCGAACAGAGCCATGCTTTCCCTTCCCGTCTCCCCGCTGCTTCCCTATAAGAGGCATTTGTCAGACACCCACACCTGCCCTACCTGCACCAAACTAGCTGGTTGCTATCAGATCCAATCTGTTGCTAGGGCCCAGAGCTTTCACTGTAAAATGTAATAACCTCTCCAGCAGAATTACATGAGTTGACTGGAACAGACACAACTCAGCAGACCAGATATTTTTAGGTACCTGGAATCTGTGCAGAGGGCACATTTCCATAGGCTTCAAGAGTCACCTTCCCAGGGGACTTATTTTCACAAGCTCCAAAGGAGTAGATTTCTGCAGAAAGGAGGGCAGTGCCCGCAGGAGGAATATGTTAGGATTTAGGGATTTTTGTTTTGCATTTTCTCTCAGAGCCCTTTCTTCGCAGGGCTAATGCAGGCACTTGTATTGCCGAGGGCTATGGGACTTTTTGAAGTCTCGGTTCACCAAGACTCGTAGCTGGTGGGATGGGCAACCTGATGCCCCTGTTGGCAATGTTAGGGCACCTCTGTGAGTTCAGGGGACTGGGAATAAATATTTTACGAATAAGTAAACAACAGCAGCTCCTCCGCTAAGGTGGAGGCGAGTCGCCCCACTACTTTCAGAGCAGAGCCCCAAGGAAAAATAAAACACATTGTTATTATCTTTTTATTTTTCTGCACAAAGCCGGGTTGAGACGGGGTGGGGGGCTAGACTGGTTTACAGGAGGAGGAGTGGTATGGGCACTACTAAGTGCATATGGTGTATTGGGCCGGCCAAACCGTCATGCGCACTTAGCATTTCTCCATCCAGGTTTGCTGCTCAGAACTGTCCCAAGGCTCCCAGACACTGCTTGAGCAGCCAAACAGGCCACTCAGACCAATCACGACACTGTTGTCATGCCTGTGACATCAGCTTTGTGATTGGCTATAGGGAGCCTGGAGCTTCCTGCTTCCGGGAATCATGAAGAAGAGAAAAGGACAAAGGAGAGGCAGCGGCCGTAACCCCACCCGCCACCCTGTTGCTTAGCAGACACCACTGTACGTAAAACAGGCTGGTGGAAGCATAATCATTTCATGTCACTGAAGAACTCATCTCTTCCTCCGATGTAATGATTTCCTAAAGTCACTGTCCTATAACACTGCTTTTGGATACGTAAATTATATCTGCCATCCTTTATCCATATAGTAGCAGAAAGGTCTAAGTGCCATGGCAATGAGAGAGACTGGGCTATACATGCCGGATCTTCCCATGGGATTATATACACCAAAAACAACACATGCTCCTACAAACAACAGACAAAACGAGATTTCGATAAACTGAATTGCCATCTTGAAAGAACCTGAAAAAACACGTGACCAAAAGACATACACACCTTCTACAGCTGGATGCCCACTGCACTGGACAAACATATACCAATGCAGACCAGATCTAGGCTTGAGCACACAAATAACACCACATGCATTAATGACAACATCAAATGAATGAAAACACCGCTCCACATACAACTCAAGTGGAGTACAATCAGCAGATGAAATAGATAAAGGCAAATTATGCCATTATAACAGAGTCTACAGAGGAACCACCAGGACCAAAAATAGGCAACACTACTCCACACACATAACTGATGTGAACTGACCATTTAAGGACTTCCACAAGATTCTAGCAGAATTCCACAACGCAGAGTGCCAAAACACAGAAACACCAAAATCGCAAGACATCTGTGACAAGATCTCCATGGAGTTGACTTAACATTAAAAAAATTGAAAATTACCCTAAGGACAATATAGACCGCACCACAGCAACACGTGACCCAACTAACATAGAAAATGATGAAAGCGATCTTCCATCACTACCTACTTCCAATTCCTTCTCAGAAAAGTATTTCTTCAACATCGTCATCGCAAGCAGGCCATCTGGATCATCTACAGACCAGCACCTCCAAAAATCTTTAAAGTTGTTCTTCACAAAATCTTGGCAGGAGAAGCATCCAGATGCTCACTCAATAACTTCCTGGAACTAGGTTCATTCCCAACCGAGCTAAAAACCTTTTACGGTAGACCACTCCAGAGAAAGAAAAACCTTGACCGTCCAACCCAGTAAACAACAGACCTATATCAAATGAACCATTCTTAAGAAGCATTTTTGAAAGAGCAATGTTTACTTAACTTTCAAATTTCATGGAAGATAATGACTTAATGTCCATGACTCCGGCTTCAGACTTGGCAAAGGCACACAGTCGACCATCATATACATGAAGGATGATCTACAACTCACAGTGGACAGGAATGGAGTGGCCGCCCTAGTGCTTCTGGATGTATCGGATGTATTTGACACTGTTAGCCACCATACACTGCTACAAAGACACCATTATCTGAGAGTAGGTGAAAATGCTTTAAAATAGATTGCTTCTTACCTCAGGGACAGACAAAGTTTTGTTTATCTACTTCCTTTCACCGCAGTAACTCACACCCATCATTGTGGCATCCTTCAAGGGCCCACCATACACCCCTTTATTATCCAAAATCTACCTAACCCACTTACTAAACCTGTTTGAATCATGGAACCTCACCTGTTACAACTATGCAGACGACATGCAAATTATTCTAATAATAGAAAGCCCGGAAGACCTCTTCTACTTTAAACCTAATGTAGGTAGCACAGTAATGTTCACAACACTCTGCATGGTCCACAGAGCCCCCCAAGGAAAAGGACCACTATGCCTACAAGTTAAGTTCAAGCAATTCAAACAAAACAGAACACAGCTCTCCATCCTCGCACCACAAATCATCAGACCACCTTACCATAAAACATCTATTGGAAGCAGTACAAGCTGTCATGCTCTGGAACGTGCTACCAGCCAACATTCAAAGCATCCAGGAACATATATAGTTCAGAAGACAGTTGAAAACATGGCTATTTCCAAGGTGACTATATCATCATCCCACATCCTGGGGATAGAACTCTGAAAGACATTCGTATCATCGAGTTCATTCATCAGCACACAACCCACAGATAGGGAACACCCCAACCAGCAAATTACTCCATGTGCAACCCAGCTAAGAAGGGCTGACCTATGCTTCACTTGGATTTATATGGGTATGTCAATTCATATATAACATTTCAGGCTCACACTACTGCTTTGTATTTATTTATTTATTTCTGGTGTTTTATAAGCTCGATCATGACCATCACGGTATCAGAGTGCTGTACAGAGAGAGATCTGAAGAGAGTTGCAGTACCATAAACACCTGTCACATCAGAACAGATGCACATCAAGTTCGAAGAGGACGTGCAAAGCAACAGAATAAAGTATAGATGAGGGTGAATGGCACATACAAAAAAGTTCTCTTATGACATATATTTTTCTAGTAGTAAGGATTGATTTCCTTCTTGAAAAACCTGAATGAGGTAATTGTTCTTTTTGAGGGTGGTAGGGAGTTCCATATTTTTGGGTCCGATCCGGTTTAAGTGCGTCCTTGTGTTTTCCAGTTTTTTCTAGTGTGAGGGATTCAACACTTCTGGAATACTTCTTCTTGTTGATAGCTTGTCATGTTTTTGGGGCCAGAATCGTGTACAGCTTTTTGTTTTAT
Source organism: Lissotriton vulgaris (assembly GCF_964263255.1). NCBI lineage: Eukaryota > Metazoa > Chordata > Amphibia > Caudata > Salamandridae > Lissotriton > Lissotriton vulgaris. The sequence continues at coordinate 128,107,476 of NC_141691.1, read as the reverse complement.
GAATGCCCCCTCGATCCTAGCTCCAACTGGGAGCCAGTAGAGGGCTCTGAGTGACAGAGAAATGCAATCATAATGACGCGTGCATGTTAAGAGGCAAGACGCTGCAGCATTTAGTGTTGCTTTCATAGGGGCTAGGCTGGTTTTAGGTAGGCCTATAAGTGGGGCATTTCCATAGTCCAGTCTTGAGAGCGCTAGAGATTGAACTGCCATATGTATTGAGGTCTCCTAGCTGTATGAAGGGTTTTACTTTTCTTAGACGGTGCAGATTGATGTAGGTTAACGCTTCTAGTTGCAGCATAAATATGAGCTCGCATGTTTAGATTTGAGTCTAGTGGGATGGCTAGTAATTTTACGAAGTAGCAGAAGGTAAGTGCAGTTTAAGGAACTGAGGTTCTGAGCCCATAATTGAGGTTCTTGGGTTCCGAAGGGTGGGGAGAAAAGAATTATTTTGGTTTTATGCTTGTTTAGTTTTAGATGATTGTGCGCCGGCCAGTCCTGTGTGTTTCTTCCAGTCTCTGGATATCCTCTTGCAAAGAGAGTTTGATGTAGAGTTGAGTGTCATCCGTATACATGTGGTACAAGATTTTTGATTGTTTAAAGATTTCAGTGAGAAGTTCCATGTATAGATTGAAGAACATTGGATAAATTTTTGATTCTTGCAGATTGCCACTGTCGATGTCTACTACATCAGATAGGGTGTTTGACTCTTTGTAGTTGGTTCTGCATGAAGGAGGTGTACCATTTGACGCCCCCGATAGGCCCATTCTAAATCTAAGAATTTCTCGGAGGCGTTTGTGGCTGACAGTGTCGAATGCCGCTGATAAGTCCGTAAGTATTAGGCAGCAGGATACGTTTTGGTCTAGTGCTGGTTGTATACCACCTAGGTTGTTTAGAAAGGCGAACTTGGTATTGTTTCCTGGCCTGAAACCTGATTGGTGTTTGTCTAATCGGTCAAAATTCTTGATGTGTTTACGAAGCTGATCATGTGTGCATGTGTCTACCAATTTAGCTGAGAAAGGCTGACTGGATACCGGTCAGAAGTTGTTTAAGTCTTTCAGGTCTAGATCTGTTTCTTTTCAGAAGGGGAGTAACTTTGCCCATTTTCAGGCATTCTGCGAGGGATCCTTGCTGGAAAGATGCGTTCACAGTTTTCATCTATAAGGGGATGACTGGTAAGTGGATGTCTTTCAGTAGGTGGGAGGGAACGGGATCGTTGAAATGTGTTTGAGTTTCATTGACTTTATGGTTTTCACACTAGGGGCATGTTGGTCGGTATTCGTGCTGTGGGTTGTGAGAGTGGGGTTGTTGGATTCCATAGGTTGGTTGCTAGCTTGGCTGTGAATAGAGTTGCTTATGGTTGCAAAAATTGATAAGACATTGCAGATGTCAGTTGAGTTGTTTGTAATTGTGGTTTCTGGGAGTTTTCCTGAGTTGTTTTATTATGTCAAAGAGTTTTCTGGGTCAGTTCTTTGCTTTGTCTAGTTTAGATCTGATCGCTGTTGTTTTGGCTTTCAGGATAGCCTTTTTGTATGAAAGTCTGTGCATTCTCAACTGTTCATGATGGAAATGTTTGGGCAGTGGCTGCCGGCACTTATCGGGGGTGGAGGAGTGGGGGTCAGGGAAGGGGATACATTAAAAAGTAAAAACGTATCTCCTCTCCGTGTCCCACGTCTTCGTCGTCGCATCTCTCCACTCCTTCGTCTAGAACAGGAAGGACACCAGAAACACCCAAGCAGTTGAGACAATCACAACGCTACAATGCAGTGTTGAGATTTGTTTGAGCACCATGGTTCGGTGCTCAGATGGGGAATGGGGACTGGGGTATGTTCTCCACCCAGGCTGTAATACAGCCTGGGTGGAGAGCATGCTATGAGTGTATGAATGTTTGGCCGGCCCAAGATGGCTGGATAAACATTCATGTGCACGTAGGGAGTGAAAACCACTACTCCCCTTCCCTGCTCTTTCAGCAGAGCAGCCCGCCCGCTTCCCAAAGCTGCCGCACCCGCTTTGAAAAAGCAAAAAAGAAAATGATAATAACATTGATTTATTATCATTTTACATTATTCTTACACTGCTGAATAGCAGTGGGGTGACGCTCCTCAGCCTTAGCAGGGAAGCCGCCACTGTGTTTGGGTCCTTCCTCCATAGATGTACCAGATGTCTAAGTTGTCTTCTTTCATTCTTTATTTTTTGGTTGAACCACGGTACTGTTGTTTTTTTCTTTTGCCTTTTTAGCTGTAATGGCACGGCCATCTGGATTATGTCGCTCATATTGTTGTTGTAAAGAGGTGTCAGATCATACACCGATGTTTGGTGACACCGGAGTGCCAAGGAGGTTTGGCACAGCCCTACCAGTTCCAATCTGTTTACATTTCTGTAATCCCTAACCCACATGTTTTCCCTTCTTGTTTGACTCTTGATTTAGTTTCTTGAGTGGATATTTGGGAAATAATTTGGTGGTGGTGTGATCAGTCGGTTGGGGTGATGTCTAGCAAGTTTACTGATCCTGGTTTAGCAAAGATGATGTCCAATGTGGCCCCTTTGTTGTGGGTTGATCCCTTGCATGCTTGCATCATGTTGAGGTCCTGAAGCAGGTAACGGAGTGCAGCGACTGTGGGGTCCTTGGCATTGTTCCAATGCAGATTGAAATCTCCTAATAATATTGTATTAGAGAGTGTATAACCATTAATTGTGATAGTTCCCATGAGTTGCTCCCGGAAGACTGTGTTGTCTCCCGGTGGATGTTATAGAAGGAGTATTTTCGCTAGCAGTTTCTTTTCAAGCTTGATTTCAGTGCCCATGAGTTCAAATGATTATGTTTCTTTTAGCGAGAGCACGTTTAAGGATAGGGGGTTTCTGTAGATTATGGCAATACCTCGCCCCTGTTTCAATGTGTGGTCTAGATGTAAGATTGCAAAATCCGGGGAAATGAGAAGTTCCAGTATTGGAGCTGCCTTTGGTTTGAGCAAGATTTCAGTTAGAAAGAGAATCTCTAACTCATGAGCTAAGATTACATCTGATATATCAGTTTTGTGTTTTGCAGCTGATCTGCAATTGTACAGCATGCATTTCAGGTTTGTGGGTTAGTGCGGTGGACATTGTGTTCGTTGCTATAGGGATCAGATTGTTGTGATTGACTTGTAGAGGGCTGTCTCACTGGTTTTTCAGTTCAGATATCTTGACAACTGGTATGTTGGATGTTGTGTCCGGTGAAGTTTTCTGTGTGTCTTGATAGTCAATTAACAGAGTGTCTATCTCTTTTTCTGAGTGGTGATTGTTTGTTGTTCTCGGTTGGTGGTGCTTGTTGATCCGGGGAGTTGTGCGTCTGCTGTTGTGGATAAGAATTCTGCTGGGCAGGTGGGTCAGTGTGTTTGGTGGTGGACGAGTAGATATTCTATAGGGCGAGTAGTAGAGTGTTGACTTTCTTCTTGACCCACTCTATGTCTTCCCTGAGTAGTTGCAGATTTTCGTTTATTTGGTTTGCTGTAATGTTGCGAGTTCGGCTTTGACAGATGGCAAAATCGTTCGGTGTGAATGTTTGCTAATTTTCATGACCTGTCTGCATTTTTGTTTCTATCACATGCTCCTGTGGGATGTCCCTGTGTCCTGACCCATTTCTGTTGTTAAGCAGTTGCTTTTTGGTCTGGAAGGGCTATTTGTAGAAAGTTCTAGTTGGAGTCTCTGTGAATCTATGTAGACTTCAGAGTTATGATTGTTGTTAGGTGTGTTAGGTGTAGCTAATTGTTTGGAGTAGGAGTCTGAGACAGGTAGTTAGGAGGCTTTGCTGGGGCTGCCACTTGCCTTTTCTGGTCACTGATCAGTGAGTCAAATGCTTGTAGGTCATCGTCCTCTGCTTGGATGAGGATGTTGCCATTTTTATAAATTGGGATGGTAGATTTTGCTTTGAATGAGGGGGAGGATGATATTATGATTTTAGGCCATAGGGGATGTTTGTGTGGAGTTGACTGCCTTGAGGAAATAGAACACATTCCGTCATTTTTCTGTGCGTCTCGTGTAGAAGATCAGATCGGTCTTAATGGCTCCATTGGAGAGGCAAAAATAGGAGTCGATATGACAGTTTCAGGGTTGCTTCTTAGAAAATTGTGTTTGAATTTTATTGGCTCCATTGTTATATAACATGTGGGTAGTTGACTCTGAATTCGTTAATTCCTGATGGGGACAGGGTGGGAGCATGTCCCAACAACTTTCTTTATTAGTGAGGCCAATGTTGTTTTCCCTTTATTAGGGGATAAGGACTGGACCTTTGCCATTGCTAAATGACGAACAGACACAAGGTCAGTGGTACCATTGTCATAGATTTGTTTTGTTTGTTTTGTCTTGTTCCTATTACAATTGCCTAGTAAACATTTTGTGTTCCTATTATAATTGCCATCTAAAGGGTCTGCTAGTTTTGTGTATTATATATACAGATGGCAGCAGTGGGGTAGGATGATAATGGGTACCCAGTATTATGGTGCTTGTTTGGTTTGGGTAGAGGCTTCAACTTCCTCTCAATTGGTTATTGAATGCATCTTTGCAACAAAGTGAATAACCTAATTTGCCTATTGCAGTGTGGCCGCTTCGTGTAGAAATATAGTCTTCGTAGGATGACAGAGCCCAGTCCTCTCTCAGTTTTAGTTGCAAGGGGCAATTCTCGGATCACCACTCAAAGATGGCTGCCTCTCTTTTGTGTGTGCTCCTTTGGTTGGGAATCCTTTTTCTATTTCTATTAATTTGATTGTCAGCAATTTTGTAAGCTAGGGATTATTGCTGGTGAACTGGCTCAAAAGAAGAAGCATCAAAAATGTCCTTAGAGTTCCCACCTCTGATATCATTTGCTAGGGGAGAGTCAGCCCTCCCTCAACACCTTTCATTGTCATTCTCCCTTTTTTCCACTGCACTTTGCCACCTCATGTGCCCTTTGTCACTCTCCTCTATCCTAGTGTTATATTCTTTCTGCCTGCTTGAATACCTCTGTCAGTTTGGGGTATTTCCACCAGATTTTTGTAATTAATGACCCCTTTAAAAATATTTGTCACCATTCCTTTGTCAGTGGTAAGTACTCCTGTCTCCTCCTGCGGAACCCACGACACATATGGCCCTCCTTCTTTTCCATCTCCTTCATACATAGATCGGACTGCTCCACCTCTGTTGCTATTTCAATGGCATCATGCAGTGTGGGTTGTTTTGCCGCCCACGGCCTCTCCTGCATTCTCTTATTCCTACATTGTACTATTAACTGATCACGAATCAGCTCGTCTCTCATAGCTCCAAACTGACATCTCGGTGATAGCCCACGTAACCTTGTCACAAACTGATCTGTGGTCTCATCCCCTGTTTGTGGTAGTGTGCAGAAACGATGCCTACACATTACTATATTAATTTCTTTGGCAAACTGTGTCTCCAACCTAGCTTTAGCCCCCAGATACACATTCGCAATGGGCTGTCCATCGTCACCCAGTGCAAGTGGCAAGTACTTAAAGACATGCTGGTCTTCCTTTTCTAATGTGCTTAATAACAACGCTTTCTTCATTGCTGTCCTAAACTCTCTCCCATCTAAGGCTTCAATATAATTCTCAAATATCTCCACCCATTCCTCCCATTCGATAGGTGGCAGTCCAGGTTGAGATAAAAATGGCGGAGGAGGAATCTCTGCTGCTTCCATTTCGATTTACACTATGTTAAGCACGTTTCTAAGGTGTGCCTATCACCGACGATGCAATATACTGTTGTCCCCTACGACATCAACAGATTTTACAGGGTGAGCCTATAACTGAAGCTTTCCAAGGTAAAAACACTCTCTACCATAAGTATTCAGACTTAAGGCGAGACACAGGGTGTGCCAATCACCAATGATTTCCGAATGAAGGCACTGTCTAATTTATATACTCAATCTTAAGATCTGTCCATCACCGCCTGGCAGTAGAAATAGGTAAGTGGTCACGGTAGCAACACTTGTAGTGGAGAGTAAATAATATAGCATTCTCCAGTCTTTCCTTTCATATAATGCATACATCCGATTTATTTACTAGAACATAGGCATCTAATGCAATTTTAATTCAAAGCATTAGTTGTTAATGGCAACGCAGTTGCTCAAGCATTTCACAGTGCGATACGTATTTACAGTGCTCTTGATATAGAGAGAAAAAGGGAAAGGTTGGGAGTCAAGTGATAACGTGTGGGTGAAGGACAAGGAAGAGGTGTTTGTGACATATATACATCAGTTATACATGATATAAACCTTTCTGGCCTAGAACAGGTCAATTGTTCCTGGGTATACACATAACTCTAATGAGCATCCACTTTTTTAATCAGTCCTCAGAGTTTGTGATGTGCGTTGTCAACGTTTCGACCCCTAAGAAGGAGGGTAGGTTTAGTTCTCACGGTGGAGTCTTCATCAGGACAGAACTGAGAAGAGCACCTGTGAATAATTGGAAAAGTGTGTGAGGGGAGGGTCATAAAAATCACGTGGATGCTATGTACAGATCAGGTAATGGAGACCTACTCAGGAAAACAGCGGGGCTACCCCCCCCCCCGTGTGAGCAGAAGATATGAGCTCAAAAACTGGCTCCTAAGGTCAGAGAGAAATGAAAAGGTCAAATATCTGCTGTCTAAGTCAGATATCTCGATAGTTGATATTGTGCCATCCCTATGTGCAAACTTGACATGGTGTCTGGTATCAGAGCACTTTACATAGCATCAGTTGTGTTACATGAGGATATATTCATCATTTTTGTTAGGCATTGGGAGAAGAAGTGATTTCCCCAGAATCACAGGATGGTCAGCGTTGCTGCCGAGACTCAAACCCGGTTCCCCAGACTCGAGGTTGACCACCCTAGCCAATAGGCCAACTCCTCACTCTTATATCTCCCACACCTCACCATCAGAAATGCTGTGTCCCAGAAAGCAATAACCTCATATCAGTGGTCATCAGGCACATTATGGAACCACTGCCCAAATAGGATTGCAAAACAAAGACAATGACCTTCCAATCACGCACCGTACGGGGCGTAGCTTGATTCCCCTGTAGACACGTAATTAAACAAATAATCTTATTTTTTTAGGGTAAGAGCCAAGCGCTGATGATCAAAATGTGGTGAAGGAGGCTTTGGGAGTTTCTGGGCCATGAGAAATTGTAATACAGCCGCCTGGGCCTAGAAAGAGTATTCAAAGAGCTATAGAAAATGGTGCTCGACTACCTAAACTTCAGAGACCTCACTTGTTTCAGTCACTAATTTGTAAAAAGTGCCAAGGCCCTTCTCAGGAGGCCATTGCAGTTTGCACCACTCATTTTCATTTTTCATTTTCATAGAGCTTTATTCGGAGCATAAAAACATGTCCATAAAAGCACAACAGTTACATAACAAACATTTCATTATTAAAAGATACAAAACATGAAAAGAATACACATATTACAATAATTATCCAATGTGAGATGGAATAAATAGTTAAAACCAAACTTAAAAATACATACTTTTCCTAGCACCAATAGCCTTGAGTAGGAAAGTAGCTGTAAAAAAGCAAATGTCTGGATGGTGCATATTAAAAAGCAATTTCATGGATTCAATGATTGTTCTTACTCCAAATCTTTTCAAAATAGGTTTTAAATAAATTTTCCGTAATTCACTGTACAAGGGACAAGAAAAAAGAAAGTGCGTAGTACTCTGTTCGATCTTACAATCACATGGACATGGTCCCACCGGGCGTGTTTTTACATCAGGGCACGCGACCAGATGATGAGCTGTTCCCATCCTTAATCTAGTGAGAACAAACTGATGTGAGACTCTAGACACCTGAGTCAGATAAGGGTGAAGTCCACTATACTCATTCAGGCCATTGTACAATTTACAAGAAGAGAGTTTTAAATCTTCTAGGGCACGCCTCTCTTTACAGTAATTCAAAAACATGATTTTCATATTTGATTTGGAGTTATCAGATACACAACACCGATCAATGATCACATTATATCCAACAACATTTTGAAAAATTTCGATATTATATTTAAGCCAGGGGATCCTTAAGTGCTGGTCCAAGGTGAGGCAATCCTCAATAATAGCTCTATTTAATGAGGTGCCTTCATTTAACCAAACAGATCGCCACAACAATAAGGGTCTTAGCATGATTAAATCGTTCAGGAAGTGCATCCCCGTTTCCTTGTGGACCAGGGTATTAGCTGTAGATTTGGGTAGACAAAGGAGCCTTTTCAAGAAGTTGTTCTCCTCTATCTGAAGGCTCCCAGCATGTGTCACACCCCAGACTCCTGCCCCGTAAAGGGCCGCAGATAGGCATTTCGATTGATATATTTTTAGCATATCTGCTATACGTCTATTTCCCAATTTCTTTGCGAAAACGAAAACCCCATTGGCACTTCTGATCATCTTAGTTTTAACCGCTCTGTGTTCAATGTCCCAGCTACCATTTTTTGAGAAATTGATCCCCAGATAGCAAAAATTGTCTACTTTTAAGACCTGTTCTCCTTCTATAAAATAACGGGAGTTAACTTTCGTTTTAGTCGTGGCTCGTCCTGAACATTCCATCACATAGGTCTTAGACCTATTGATCACAAGTTTCCTGTCTTTGATGAACAGGACAAACCTGTCCATCAACCGTTGAAGGCCCAGGGGGGTCCTAGACAGCAACACTGCGTCGTCCGCATAGAGCAACACAGGGATGTCAAGACCTTTGACTCTTGGGGCGTCGGCCGATACTGTTTGTAAGACAGCATCCACCTCATTAATGAAGAGGGTGAACAGTAGGGGTGCTAAAACACACCCCTGCCTGATTCCTCTCCCTATCCTAAACTTATTATTGCATTCCCCATTAGGCCCATATCGTACACTGGAACTAAGTTTTTCATACAGGCGAGCTAGAAAATACACTATGCTGTCTGGAGCTCCCATATCAAGCAGTTTAGCCCAGAGTAGGGCGTGGTCAACCATATGAAAAGGCACTGCTTAAGTCGGCGAAGCATAAATACAGGGACCCTTTTTTTGCCTGGGTATACTTCCCAACCAGAAGCTGTAGATTTAAGCACTGCTCTATAGTTCCACGCCCCTTTCTAAACCCAAACTGACTATTAGTTAAAATCTCATTCGACTCTGCCCATTCCTCTAGTCTGGCTAAAAGAACACGGCTCATAATTTTTACTGAAGAATCCAGTAGGGATATTGGTCGGTAATTTTTTGCTTTGTCCCGCTCTCCTTTCTTGTATATAGGGATTATAATGGATTCTGCCCAAGTAGATGGTATTTTGGAGCATACTGCTGCATTCAAAATTTTAGCTAATAGGGGGCCCCAAATCTCCGGGGCGGTCCTATAGACATCTATAGGAACCCCATCGGGTCCTTGGGCCTTACCTCCCTTACTAGTTCTTATGCTAACCATAACTTCCTCTACTGTTATATCTAGAGCAACTATGGGCCAACTTTTTCCTACAATGGCGTTACTATTGCCAGAATCAAATATGATCGAGAAATGTTGGATCCATGAGTCTATGCTCACATTAGATGTTAGCACTGGGGCCTCCTCATCTTTGAGGAAGGGGCTGTTTACAGTGGACCAAAATAAGTTGCAGTTCCTTTGTTCTGCTGCTTGGCTTAGGTTGTCCCAAGCTACCTGCTGCAACTCAGACTTTCGCCGTTTGAGGACCAATTTAAAGTCCTGCCTTAGTTGGATCACTAAACACTTATCTCGTGGTTTGGCAGATAAAGCTTTTTTAAGATCTCTCCGGGCATTTGAACATGCATGGTCAAACCAACCCCTATTTTGTCTATTTACGTGTCCCTCCTCTTTAGTGAACTTTTTCCTGATATTATAATTAATTCTGTCAAAGTGGTCGATACTGGCAATATCTGGTTTCTCCTGTTCAAGAATTGCCGAGATTTCCGTTATACAATTAATAATAATGGAGTCAGATGTTTCATCTGCATTGTCTCCCTTCCACCTCAGCCTAACTCCATTAATTCTATGTGGTTCAATATTAACAATTGTACCCGTGTTGGGGGAGGTGGTAGTATACCAGAGCTTAACTTCGATGGTTAAGCAATTATGATCACTCAGCATTACGTCAACCACCTTGACATCAGAACACATTTGGGTTAGGTTGGTAGACATGCATATAAAATCGATAACCGTATTGGCCCCCCTCCCTGTGAATGTTGGGACACTTTCTCCCAAATCATTTTTTGTATTTTCCAAGATTTCCATGTTATAATCTAACAAAAAGTTATTCAGGGTCTCACCATATTGATGGTGAGGAAAATGAGCTTCAGCTTCCCCTGAATGATTATATACACCACATAGATTCTGGGATGATAAGGGGCAAATGGAAACGTTAAAATCCCCCACAAAAATAAATTCGAAAACACCATTAAAATTCTCTACAAGGTTACACACTACTTTATGTAAGTCATTTATCACTGTGTGCCTAGTGCCGTCAAATATATTATTGTAGAAATTAATCAGCAAAACATTTCTACATTCACCTTGCGCAAGCCAGAGGATTTGAGAATGAACCCCCACTTTTACATACTTTTTAACTAATACAGGCAACTTCACTGAAATCATAACTAGCAGACCTCCTTTAGGTCTCCCATGTGGTGAGGCCAATGCGGGCAACTCATAGGAAACAAAACCATCGCTCCCCTTATATTCTTTACACCATGTTTCCTGTAAACAAATAATATCAAATAAACCAGTGAAATCTTTCCAGCCCAGCATAACCTCATTGGCCATCAAACCAGCAATGTTCCAGCTAGCAATATGACATGTTGTCTTGACCCTTGCTGGGGTGACATTTGGCATCTCATCAATAGATACGGACACGATATTATTTACATTAAAATGCTCTATATTAAACTCTGAGTGCTCCTCAACGCCCCCAGTTATCATACAATCAATGTTCACAGTATTAATCTCTTCAGTTAAGGACTTTTGTAACTCTCCCGCATTTTCCATCACCCGGGCTAAGTTACTCTTATGTCAATCATTTTGGTCCAGGAAACTCAATGACTGGAACCTATTCTGAATTGGGACTTGATAAAACATCCCATTAACGGGTGACATTAAACTATCACTTGCTGATGGGAAATTAGATGCATGTGCTAAAAATCTATTCCCGCCATGGGGCAAATTCATCATATGCATTGGCAAAACAAAAGAACCATCCTGATGGGGGAAACAGAGGGTTTGTGGTCCTGGTCTGTTTACATTAGTATGGTAATTATTATTGTTAGAAAGACCTTCCCGACTATTGACTGAGTGTAACCTGTTTAAATGGTTGTAGAAATATCCCAATGGCCTTGCAACAACATCTGTCTCAGACTGCGTGATTGAGGCCGCTCTAAGGAGGACCGTCGCAACATGTTGCGGATGTTTAAAATTTATAATCACGCAGTCACCCCCACATGTTTTACTGGTATTACCTATCCAGTTGACTCTTCTGACAGAAATAATCTGATCAGAGTAGCCAACTGGATAACCACAGTGTCGACTAAGCCAAAATATAGCTTTGTTTTTAAGTGAATCTGCCGACTCTTCGGAATTAAGGGCCTGTGTAGTAGGTGGGACATTCGTTAAAACTACAACAAATGGTACACATTCGGGTGGGAGGTCTACAGGGCGCTTACTTGCTCTAACTGCACCCTTACTAGTTCCCCCTGTAGCGGCTGCTGTCGCTGTAATTGTTAACGCGGCTGGTTTATTGCCAGACCGTTCCCCATTTGACATAGGTAGTACTCTAACATCCTGAATTGGGGTAACCTGTCCTGGGCTTGATTGACTTGAAGACCCAGCTCTCTGCTGCTGAGACGGTCTGCCCTTATCCTGCACAGCAGAGGTAGTCAAAGCAGGTCGTTCTTTGCGTGATTGTATCCCAATATTAACTACAGCAGGGGGGCTATTTATATTTCCTGGTGGGGCCCTTTCCTGAGTTGAGACCACAATTGGTGCAGTTGGCACAGTTATGTCTTTGGACCTTAATACAGTTTTATCCAAAGTAGCAGTTTGTTGGTCAACTGCGTCCCTTAATCTTAAAACTTCCCCACACAGGCCCTCAATTTTGACAAGCAGTGGATCGATAATCATTTTAAGTTTCTTATCAATAGAACACATCAGCAAGTCTAATTGGTCAGGATCGATAGAGACACAGCTATCTTTAATTAATGTCCCTATATCTTCTGGTATATCCTTATGGGTTAAATCCTTTTTGTGTTTTCTACCTGAATGATAGTTTCCCCTTTTAGGTACTGTTTTCCTACAAGCTCTCATTAATCTTGTGCCCCTCAGTGACTGTTGGGGAGTGCCTACACAAGTATCGCTCAGATCGTTGTCTGCTATGGTCCCATTACTGATAACCTCATTGGTTACTACGGGTGGACTGTTCGTGTCCACAGTTGATGTATCAATTACAGTAAGCGAATTGGTATCCATAATATTAATGACTTGTGGCTCGATTAGAGGGGAGACTTCCATATTACTATTACTTTTCCCAAGAGATTTCCTCCTGTCCGAATTTATTCTGTTGACTACCTTCAGCAGATAGTTATCAGGTAGGGTTGATTGTATGGACATGATGGCGGTAGATCAGGAGACAGTCAACAGAGAATGTTTAAAATAAGAGTCAGTAAAAAGTGTCACTATATACCGCTTAGATGTACTCACAAGTGGAAAATTAGGGGGGTGGCCCTACCCGTCCCTCGTCGTCCCTAGACGGCCACAGACGGCCCGCCCTCTGCCCGGGCTCCGCCCGGCACGTCCCGCGCGCGTCCCGCGGCTGCGGGAGGCGCTCCTTCCTTTTCAAGCGCCTCCGGGCGCGGTGTTGGTGGCGTCAGGTGTGCGCCGCCGGGGCACCTGGGGGCTGTAGTCCTGCCTGCCGTTCCCCTCACGGCGTTGTGGACTCCCCCGGTGCGGCCGTTTCCCTCACGGCTGGTGGACGGCTGGTGGACCTCTGCACAGGTAAATATTTCCCCCCTGAGCGCTTGGCGCTCCTTCCTTTTCAAGCGCCTCCGGGCGCGGTGTTGGTGGCGTCAGGTGTGCGCCGCCGGGGCACCTGGGGGCTGTAGTCCTGCCTGCCGCTTCCCTCACGGCGTTGTGGACTCCCCCGGTGCGGCCGTTTCCCTCACGGCTGGTGGACGGCTGGTGGACCTCTGCACAGGTAAATATTTCCCCCACTCATTGTCCCTGCCAGCGCTGCCAATTACAGTACCAACACAACTACTAACCATCACACTCCTACAAATGTGACAACTCAGACCATTCCAGATCACCCAAAGCTATAAGATTGGGGTGGGTGGTAGCTATTATTAATTTTAATGTATGGTGAATTATTAAACTCTCTGTTGTTGTGCTCACCTCAAAATTAGACAAACAGCGCCACTATGTGGTGCCCAGTCATAAGCCCCGGTGATGAAAATGAAGTGCCAGTGCTGAGCAGCGGAAACCACCGGCTCAAATTAAGCACTGCTTAATTCTTAATTCCTAAATAGATTGCTTTAAATATAGTTTTCATACAACATTCATAAAAAACGTTTTTTTACATCAAAACAGGACTTTACATATGAGAAATGGGAGGGTGTCACAGAGATTTTTTGCAATAATATTCATGAGCTGCTGCTGCATTTCAATGTTGAAAACACACCTCACTATCCCAAATAATTAGATGTAAATATATTTAGAATTTGGACGAGTGTGTGTATGTACTACCAGTGACCTGGCCACAGAGGCCACAAAAGAGCTGAAATTGGATCATCAATCTAAAGTTGTTCCGAACAGGGTCCCCCAAAATACATTAGGCCCAGGGCCCTCAAAATCCTTAAGATGTCTATGTATGGGCCTGGTATACAAACTGCACATTGTAGTATGTGATGTACTACAAAACACACAAAATGTAAGTTTTACCTACACTTATGTGTGCGGAGGTCTCCACCCCGACTGCATAATCTCCACTAGCGTAAGTATAGGTATCAAGTTCTGTTACGCTGATTCAGACTACAAAGTAGCGTCAGGCGAGCGTTTTCCCCTAGTCTTGCTGGAAGTTCCCTGGCGCGCATGTCAGGAAGGCCGCATTTCCAGTCGCCTGTCACGGTTGAAGCTTTTACACTCGTTTCTAAATCGCAACAACGCAAGGTGATGTTTCACTCAAGGACGGTGTTTTGCGGAGTTACCGTGAACGTGGGCCGCCGCGCGCCATGTTCACAGGCGTTCCGGCATCCCACTGCTATTTCCATGGCCGCCACATCCCAATGTCACAGCGCGCGAGGACGCCGCGTGCCACACGGCAGCCAAGCCCTGGCTGGTAATGGAAGATGACAGGTGGAACTGCTAAGAGAAAAACTATTCACATGGAATTTACTTCAGAGCAGGTCCGATTACAGGCGCTTTCCAGAGTCCTGCACATTGCAGAACACTCTCCGGGGCAATATTTTGTGCTTGTTCCTGTTAATTGATTTTCCATGGGAAAAAGGACTATGTGTATAGGAGCTTAATATGCCCCGGTAGAGGTGGGTGAGCCAACCAATGAACAGGGAGAGCCCATGGCCTAGCCAGGCTCTAAGAGCCCATGCAGAAACCAATTCTTAAAAGTAGAATTAAAGCAGCAGATATTACTTAAAATTACAATAAAATTGCATCAAAATATAAAAAAAGTCTATTTCTTAATTGATTTGAGTGGTATTTATTAAAATTGTCTTCATTAATATATTAAACTTAAACTTAAACATTTTTTGGCCCTACAAACCATGATGACAATGCCACTAGTTAACTAAGAGGCAAGTCAGCTGTCAAGTGTACCCAATACGTAGCCTAGATTCTTACTATGCATGACAGCAACATTATATATGGGATAAAGCATCTGCCGTATATTATAAGGATATTGCATGTCACAGAAGAGTTCCTTATGAGGCTATGGAACTCCAAGGTGACTGGAAGTATACTTATAATCTATGGAAGGGGGTACTTTATACTGTATAATCCATAGTCACACCATCACATTTCCCACAAACTACTTAAATCCTTGGTACATAGCTCTTATCTATGAAAAAGACAGAATGTTTGCAAACATGAAGAATAAAAATAGAATCTCTAGTGCAAAATTGAACACACAAAAAAGCTTTTAGATATTTGTTGCAAAAATATATTCGAATCAATGTATTAATAGTAATTTTGTTTTTTAAAAGGTTCAGTACCTGAGATTGTGTAAAAACATACAGAAAGATTCTAACTTTTCTAAAATCACCTAAGGAGTGCAAGAAAACACGTTGGCATAAATATCTCCTTTTTGCTTATCACTGTACAGCTCGAAAAACAGAGCCGAAGAAAGGAAAGCAACATTTTGTTATGTTCCTAAAACAACTGCTTTAATTATGCTCCGTTGTAAAGTCACCTGCATTTCCCCTCAGCTGCTGGCTCTGGCAACAGGCATTGTGCCCTCAGAACTCAACTGAAATAAGTTATTACAGTTGAATTTTTATGTCATATTTTTATATAATCGGTGACTGGGTGCTTCACAACTAACCTATTATGAAGATATTGGAGACAGGCTTTCATACAAGGATTGTAGATTATCAAGTATTATAGTGTATTAAATCGCATGAAGCATCATAATAGACTATTACATCAAATCCAAGAGGTGTTTGTACAGCACGCATCCTGAACTCAAGTATTAGAAGGTGCTCTCATATGTGATAGGGAAGAAAAAGGAGGCACAGGCAAACACAATATTTGTCCAGGATCACACAATGTGGCCAAGCGTGGAAGTTGGGATCGACCCCAGGTTTTCAGTCTTTGCATTGTGAAGGTCAGCCACTAGATGGGTATCACTTTCTCTTACCTTTTTCTGTTACACAAAGGTCCCTGCTTTATTTTTTATTCTTTGTGCATGAGGTTAGAGCGTGGGCGGCAGGTGAAAACCACATGAAAGCTCGGCTCATTTTCAGCTCGAAGGTCAGCTGAGCCAGAGGCAAGCTCGAGCTTTCAATGGTCGCCCACCCCTGCACTGTGATGACCGATGGTCGGTAAATTGAAGGGGCAGCATGTTGGTAGATTTGATATAAAGAGACACAGGGGCATATTATCAAGGGGGTTTATCTCCGCTTTTTTGGCTTTAAAAGCCAAGAAAGCGGAGATAAAATTATCTCCCTATTACCTAGCTGTCGCTAACACCAGTTAGCGACAGCTAGTAGGAGATAGCGACCATCTTAGGTCCCACTTTGCATGTCAGTGATATTTATCACTAATGACATGCAAAGTGGGCGTGCCAAGATGTTAGCGACTGGAAACATTCGCTAACATCGCTATCTCCTATAACCAACTTTTGGAGATATTCGCGCCAAGCGTGAATATCTCCAAAAGCTAACACCTACCCTGAGCAGTTCTTAGCCATGTTATCCAATGGGAGGTGGATAACATGGCTAAGAGCATTAGCTCGGTAATGCATGAATATCGCTGACTTTTCAGCGATATTCAAGCATTGCGGCCGTTTTTTATCGCATTTTTGCGATAAACCTTGGTAATACCAAGGTTTATCTGTGATAAAAATCGCCGCAGCTCAGCAGTAAATTTTTGTCTCTAACCAAGCAATAGCGATAATTATCGCTATTGCTTGGTAATATGCCCCACAATTATTTTAAAGTTCCACATGAGATACATCTGGAACAATGAATCTAAATCGAACTCATTTACATGATCCTGGCTTCTCCTTCGAATCTGACATTGATCGAGCCCGCTGGTCCTAGCGTGGTAATGCCAGCACTACACAACTATCGGTAGGTAGTGTCCTCTACCTGAGCACCTTCCAGGCAGGGCACCACCTTCAGGTTGGCTCCTTATTCTTAATGTGCTCTTTAAACAGCCTCATGTTGCGCAGGGTATCCTGCACTTCGCATACTCCACCACTTCAGTTGGATGTAAGATTTTTATTTGCAAATTCGTTGAAGTATTTTTGTAAAGTTGGCAAGCTTTTTGAAGTTTGTAAGGAAAAGTTTGATTTAAAAAAAAGGCCACAATAGGTTTTGAAAAAAAAGCAAAACCCCATATGTAGTACCAGAATTCTCTCACAAAACGTTTTGTTACAAAAATAATTCTGCAAGATTTTTTTCCCCAGGGGCGAGATTTTGCAAAGTTGTTAATCTTTGCAACTGTTAAAAAGTTTAAAGACTGCAAAATTGTAATTACCTCCTTTCCCAGTTTTGTATCTTTATGGCCTCTGTAATATTTGCATCGTATACAATGCTTTGTTCCTATCCTAGCTTTGAGGCTAGTCCTGTGCCTTATAACAACCTGAATTAGAACCAATCAATGTATCCATTTCATTGGTTAACCTTCAGGAGACACAAAAAAAACACCAGGCGGGAAAAATAAAAGCAGCAAACAGAAAGCAAAACACTTCAGCTTGACTGGGAAAGTGCAAATAAAGGGATGCATTTTTGCTAACCCTAAAAGATATAGCGAGTTTTCCAATGATTGATGTGTGGTGGATATTTGGGAGAACTTCCCGCCAGAGAGTCAGTTTTAGATTACAAGCCAAGGAGTCCCTAGATCTCTGTTAACTGTTCTGCAGACTCACCCGAGGGGGATGAAGCTCTCTCCCTGTCCTGCACTATCAGTGATACTGTATGATGTCACTTCCCATGATATGTGAATGGTCTGCTCCTGCATGATTCTAGTGGTGTGCGGTGAAGTGATTGATGCAAGTTCTCCAATCTCCACTGGACTATTCCAGGTCACCTCAAGCTGTATGGATGGCCAATACCAGTTGTGGTTAAACATATTTTTTTGCATCTTGAATGCTTTGTTGTGATCTTAAAAATAAGCAAACAGCACCACCATGTTGTGGACTATCATAAATAAGTGCTGGTGTCGGCAAGCGCCGGCACAAACTGAGTCACTGCGCTAGGTTAACTGCAGCAGGCACAGAGGGGGAGCAGAAGGGGTGAGAGAGAAAGATGGAAAAAGTGGGACTGGTGTCAACATGGTTTGCATGGGCTGCTGTTTGTTTGCAGTCTGACAGCTGAGGACCAGGCCACCATTGCTTTCTCCTGATCAAGAGAAAGAGGAGCCATCCGTTCATACTCAAGCCAACGGAAGACCTCAAACGCAGAGGGCGGGGCGAGAATGTCTACTGCCCCTTCTCTAGCAGGTAGAAAAGCAAAACAAAAGAAGATTGGCTGCCTGGCATGTCTTTCAAAGAAAAACCACGAAAAGTGGGGCAGCGGAACCTAAACAGTGGAATATAGAAATTAGTGGGATTCCGGGTTGAACCCACCTAGAGCCGATTTTAACATTCTCACCGATGACCACAGGGCGAGGCAAGGCTTTGTCTTCTGTCAATGATGCTAGGATTGGGGTTCCACCCGTCAGCCGAGGGGGCAACCCGCAACTTGGCACACCCCTTAGACTTGGTTTACCTAGAACTCTGCAGGAGTGGCAGCTAGTAGTCTGCAGGTTCTCTGTTCGGATTCCATGTGATGGGGCCACCCTATGTTATAGTTTGCAGAACCCCACGCTACTACTCTGTCCCTCGATGCCATCCGAAAGGTATCACACAAGGGTGCACTCAAATTGTGTAGTCATCCTTGAATCTTTCTTGAGTCGCTCCTCCAGCTCCCTCCGAAACTATTCATTGTGACTGAGAGGCGCACAAACCGCATAAATGGCGGCAAATCTTACAATCCCCATTCAGGCGCCTACATTCATTTTTAAGTGAATTGTGTTTATCGGGAACCTGTAAGGAGGGTCTTAGATTTGGATGTGCATATCGACGATCTCCGACTACCACCAGTATGTGCTGTAATGCACTCCCATATGTCATCCTTACCTGTAGCTATTAAGTCCAAAAAAACACATAGAGGCACTTGTCTGTGAAGGATACAGCCAGGGGAACCAGTTCAGAAAGTTGGAGTTTATTTCTTATTTTTCCCAATTTTGGAAACCTCACTGCATACTCAAGGGGAAACTACATCAGTCACTCCTCATGCACCTGGTGTAAGAGTAGGGGAATGCGTGTGTGTTCGCTCTTTTTGCCTCCAAATGGAAAATAGTCTTCTATGTGGACTAATCCCTACCTCCCTAATTTGATTTGATGGTTGAAAGTGGGGCCCCGCGACACTAATTTGTGTGGTCAGGCATTTTTCCACAAAAGACTTTGATCCAGGGCAAGAGACACAAAAGGAAAAAGAAGGATAAAAAGACAGAGAGAAAAACAGCCCCAAAGAGAGAAAGCAGGAATAAAAAAGTCCTGCAAGAGTTAAGTGAAGGGGCGGGGAGTGTCTGGTGGTGTTTTAAAGAGGCATGAACTGGGGTGACATTCAAGCCTTTGTATTCGGCGCCCGAGCCTCAAAAGCATTGACTCTGCGCTTCTGAGAAAAACCTTGGCCCTGCCCTCTCACTTCTTCTTTTATAAATTAAGATTTGTTCCTATTGCAACACAAAATGTAACATATCATAACATAACATTTGTGTTTGTAAAGTGCAGGTTCTCTTCAGTGGGTCTCTTGTTGTTACACCACAATTGCGTTGTAAGTGAATAGTACCCCACTTTATCAAGGCTGGGACGTGGAAAGGCTAAGAATACCTGTCAGAATTCGAACCTGAAGCTTGGGATCAAACAGAGTTCCCATGATAGGTTGCGCCTCACTTACACCCTTATTTTCTAGGGGTGCATTTGTACGTCCAGTGAGCAAGCACATGCATTGCAGATGTTTAGAGAAGCCCATTAAAGTATGTCTTTGTGGGTGTTCACCACAGTTTCAAAGATCTCTTCCTCAGCACTACCCATTTCACTGATGTGCACAACATGCTTTGCAAAACGAGTCCTTGAATAAAGCATGGCGGTGATGAGCTTTCAGGCCCAGAAAGACATTGGGGGTTATACACAATAAAATGTCGGAGCGTGGTGGTTCTCCAAAATTGGCAGACTGCGCTCCAACATTTTTCAAACACAGGCCTGCACCATATTTACTAAAAAATATCTCACCTCTGCATTTCCCTTAGCGCTGGTGCTAAAAAAGCGGTCTAGTGCCAGCGCAGGCACCTGTGCGCCATATTGCAAGGGTGTCTGTGCTGCAGGGACGATTGTTTACGTGCAGAAACGGACATCTTCCTGCACAAAAACCATCTTTTAAGGGCGATTTGCTGTTTCGATGTGTGCTGCAGAATCTGCAGCACACATGGAAATAGCAAACTATGAGGAGAAATTCCTGGTATCGCTATCCTAAGGCCAGGTTTTACCTGAACTTAGTTTTTGGCACTGCCACATCCTTGTAAATAGGGACAACGTCAAAAAGCAATGGGTGCTGCGGCAGAACACCCACAGCAACACGCATTGCACCCCCTTGCACGCTAAGTAGGGCAGGCGAGCCATACTGAGCTGAACACGAGTCCAGTCCAGTGGTCCCACTGGACTGGAAAGCCAACCATCCAAGGCACTCGCCCTTTCCCTCCCTAATGCAGATTTTAAAAGACAAAAAACCGCTGACTTCTTTTCTGCTTGAATGTTTCCCATGGAAACAAGTTGAATATGCAGAGCATAGACGAGAAAGTCTCTCTGCAGCTGACAAGGTGTCTCTTTAAAGCCCTGTAATCCGAGGGCAGCCTCCATGGAAGCTCTGAGCCTCGGTTTTTTAAGAGTCCCCTTGTTTGCTTTCATCGAGGCGTTAAGCATTTCCTAATATGTTTCTGTTAAGCCAGAGGCAGCAAGTGATACTAACATGAAAACAGAGGGCTGTACCTTCCCTTATTATTTAATATTTACTTATTTCTCTCCCCATACCTCCAGTGGCTTTAATGCACAATGTGTAGCCATAAAACCAGGTTCAAATCCCAGCTTACCCACTTTACCAAATTGTGTGATCCTGCTAAAGTTACTTATCTCATTTTGGTTTAATACCAGTATTTCATATTTAATAATATTGATATGTTATCTTTTAAAACGGCTACTTTAAATACATGTTACTTAGAGCCTTAGTTAATGCTTGACCAATGATTCTTTGTCCATCAAGGTGGCAGACGACATTACCCCCACAATCATGACGGCCTACCGTCATCAAATTTAGAGATGACCTCCAGCCCAGCCGTCATCTTTGCACACTGAAAGAAATCATGATCATGGCAGTTCCTTTCAATACACAAAAAGTTTGGAGTACAGCCCCCATCGGTTTTGATGACTGTTCATCACACTTGTAACATTTTATTTTTGGAAACAAACTCTCAAATAGGGAGTCAGTTTCAGAGGGGAAAAAAGACTAATGACCACAAATCCTGGGAGTTTATTAGCTGTCCCGTACAACCTGGCAGTTCTAGATTGGAAAAACACAGGCATCAGTCAACTGTAAATAGGGTGGGAGGCCTAATGTCCATCCTCTGATGGCCCATAATGTATCTGGCGTCAGAGCAAGTTTTTCATTGACAGATCCAACTAGTGCTTCGTCAACAGAAAACGTAACCCCTTCCATGCTGATGACGGCCCCCAGTGCTCGTGTGCTGATGACGGCTGGGGGCCGTCATGACCACGCCCGCGATCGGAATGTGCCGCACAGGAGCGGAATTCCGGCCGCAGGCAAAGGGTTAAGGTCACCCTGTCTCAAATGAGAGTTTGTCATAAAAGGAATCAACCTTTCCCTCAAACTCTACATTGGGCCCTTAGTGCAGTTACAAGATCTAATGTACTAAACAAACACAGAGTTTGAAGAAACATTCTATTTTGAATTTTAAACGATCTTTATGTTTTTGAATGATGTTCGTTCAATGATTTACATGTCATCTGTTTTAGAATGTTCCAGCAGTGCTTTGGCTTTTAAAGCAGAGGTGGGCGAATTGCTGCCGGCTCGAGCGAGAGGCCTCGCTCTGGCGCAGCTCAAGGTTCTCTTGGAACCCAAAACAAATTGTGCTTTGAACATGGCTTCAGGATGCAACCAAGACCCCAGGGCGTCCCACGGAGTGGGCGGGGCTGCGTCGGCCGTTCGCAGCACCAGGGAGCTAGTGCTCGCGACGGCCAAGGGCCGACGGGAGCACGGAAGGGGTTAAAGACAAGGCAGTAACATTTAATATAAAATAGGAGAGAGAAAGCGATAACCATCTATCAGCTGAAATGCTCAATGGGAAACCAGAAAACCTGAGATCAATGCCGGCTCCTCTTCTTGACCAAATTGTTTTTTACTAAGCAAGTATTTAATTTCACCATGCCTACTTTTTCTTTATTATCATATAAGACCACCTTAAAATACACAGGCTCAGGATGTGTGCCGCACAAAACCTTCTTGTGTTTTATTTAATAGACTATAATGTTGCTCCGTGCATAATATAGACCAGATTTAGGGTGCATACGGTAACTGACTTGTGGGGGCATCAATGTTTGCAAGTTCCTTTTTGAAAAATTATCATTTTTAATGAATGTTTCTCAATGCAGTGATATAAACTGATGAAGAAAGGTAAAATGCTTCGGCATGTTAAAGAAATTTAATTATTTGAAATTTGAATCAATTTTATGATATTGCTCCACACTTTCATGGCTCGGTGCACGGGCTCTTAGAACCGAGCAAGATCTAGTGTCTCCCTGTTAATTTGTCGGCTCACCCACCTCTATTTTAGAGCCATATCAGACACATGGCTCGGCTCGCTCTATGAATTTGCTGGCTTGCACAGGAAGGTGATAACAAGCGCCATTAAAACACTCAAAATGCAAACCTTTAAGTCACAATCTCATCTTTTCTGAAATGTTCACAATTTCAAAATTGAAAAAAGTTTAATTCCTTGTTGTTACTCATTTATCTGATATTGACTAAAAGTCAGCATTGGCAAAACCAATAAGTCTGGCTTCTTTTAGGTGTGTATGTTGATTGTGTGATATGTTTGGATGCCCTGACCGAGAACACAGATAGAGGCACCCAAACAGTAGACCGCAGCACACTGCCAGGTTCTATTTCACATGTTTTATGCCATGCCCTTAATTATATAATCCACCCTTATTGTAAGGTAAATGATGCCTACTCACGCTTCTTTGGACACATCCTTTCTAAAGCACTGCCATGCTTATTTTCAGGATATTGACACTGGACATTCTTAACATTTCAGGCATATTTGAATTGTATTGTATTGCAATTGCATTTATATAGCACTTACTACCCCTGACGAGGCGTCAAAGCGCTTTTTCAAAGAGTAGCACGCTACTCTAGAACCCATAAAGGATTAGTGGTAAATAAGGGTAGAGAAAATATGAAAGTAATTTAAGTGGTGGATATGTTGGACAGTTGTTTGGATTGAGAAGGATAGGGGAGGGACAGAGAAGGGAAAAAGGTTTGCATTTATAGAGTGCTTGCTACCACTGATGAGGTGTTAAAGCGCTTTTTTGGTAAGTAGCATGCTGCTTCAGAACTTGCACCCAATGCTGTACAAATGTCTTTTTTATTTGATTCAAACTATGATTTAAATTATGTTACTCGTGTACTTCGGTATATGGGAAATAAAAGAAGCTCTATGTGATGAGACTGTTATATTATGATTAAACAAACATAAAAAAATGTTGGCCACCTGGTAGATTGAAGGAAATGGTGGTCCTTCAAGAGAGTTTGACTGCAACCCTCTGCTCTTCTGTCCCTCGACTCTCTCAGCACCATACGACATGAGTGCCCATTTTCAAATGCAATAATTATCGCAACAAATAAAGTCCGACACTGAGATGTACTTAATTTATCGGGTGTAATAATTATCACCTTTTCTTATATTTTCAGGATTAATATGCAGATTTTAATACTTACTGCACCTAAGTCTGCAGGTCACAATAAATTCAAGGCCTTTTCTCCTGATAAATTCAGGCAGGTTTGACCTATTGAAATTTAATAGAGAGTGAAAACGTTACCGCGCCTGCGATTGCACCATTTATAATGGTTTGGGCAGGTATTGCAAGTTAATAGGCCGCTTGTAATCAGCCCCAAAACGTCTTCTTTCTAAGAGTGAAAACATGGAATTCAACCCTTTTCGTTATTAACGAAGTTCACAAATCAGCAGCAATTACACTTTGTAATTACCCTATAATTTTATCGTGTGCCTCATAGAGTAAGCGTTCTAGCCCTAATTATGACTAATAATAACGTGACACTTGACATTATCAACAGAGGTGAGTGCATAGACCTGGCTCCTATCCTGGCCGCCGCCAACCTACGCGTAGAGTAGCGAAGCGGACAAAGGCGGTGCAGCTGGTGAAGTCCATTTCCTGACGCACACGGCCACTTTGCCAACTAATTAGGTGGCATGGAACAAAAGAATCGTCCTACTATTGTTTCGAGATCTGTCAACAGTTTTATCCATCGATTCGGTACTTAGCACATGAAACCAGGGTCGGATTGGCAAGGCGGGCATTCGGGAACGGGCCGAAGGGCCGGTGCCTCAGTGCCCTCTGTGGGCCGTTTTTTTTCTCCCCTGTCCCAGTCCACAGAGAGTGGACTAGGAAAGGGGAGAAAAAAAAACCGGCCCACAGAGTGCACGGAGACAGAGACTTAAAATGAAAGCAGCCTCGCTGTGCGGCCAGACAGCGATTGTCAGCTGTGGCCTCTCCTTCACCCCTGCCCTGCCAAGCAATCAAGCTGAGGCTGGGCTGGGGAGGGGTGATTGTTTGTAAGAATCGGCCTCCCTGGGGGCCAGGTGTTTCTCGGGCCTTTGAGCCATTTGCACCTCGGCCCCCTGGCGCCCATGCAGCCCAGAAACGGTGTTAGTCTTAACACCTCGCCCACAGCCCTTCACATTCAGGGCATAGTGGGCGAGGAAGAATGGGTCTTGCTGTGGGGGCCTGGTGATGTTTGGAATTTTTTTGTTTTATTTATTTCTTTATGAGATTTTATATAGCGCGGACTTTACCCGAAGGTGTCAGAGCGCTTCAGACTAGGAACAGCAATAATACATGAGGAGAAAAATTATAAGTGGACAAATTACAAAAGCAAACGTTAAGTTACATGAATCAAAAGTGACAATAGTGAGCAACCAAAATACAAGAGGAGCAAACGGTGCATTACAGGAGGAAAAAGAGATATGTGTGCAGGTTACAAAAGCGTACAAAATACAAGTAGAGATATAATGCTGCAATTAATGGCAGACACTCCAGCACAAGAACAAACGTTACGTAGGCAATGGTAGCACTTGTGCAAGTATCTAAAGCAAACAAAAGTGAGAGGTAGCAAACAGTGTGTTACAAGAGAAAAGTGACTTGTGCAAGTTACAAAAGGGTACCATACACAGGTACAAGGGTAATACTACAGTAAATGTTAAATACTCAAACTGCCAGAACACACTGGGAAGGCACTTCCCATGCACCAGCTTCAGCTCAGCCCCCCCCCCTGGCTACCTGGCTACCTTGGATGACCCAGAAAGCTGTGTTTTGTGCTCCCCTGCCAGGACATTTTCCCCAAGGCCTGGAGGGTTGATTAATTTACTAATTGCAGGGGCCTTACCTCTGTTCATGTGCTCCTGAGCTGAAGGTCTGGGGAGGGCTGAGTAGGTTAGTAATAGCAGGGGCTTTGCTGCTTTTCAGGTGCTCCTGTGCTGGAGGGCTGGAATAATTTTGTGACAAAAAGGGGCCTTGCTATTTTTTTTAGTTGCTCAGCATGTAGGCCATTGTCACCTTGGCCCTGTGTCGTGTGCAAGAACAGTATCCTCCCACTTTCATTCCTTGTCTGTGCAAATGGTCTTTCATGAAAGGGCACGCCCTTGAATGTGGGCCACGCCCCTTAAATTTGGGCCACGCCTCTTGAATGTGGGCCACTTTTTTCGTCAGTGCCCGGGCCGAATTGTGATCCCAATCCGACCCTGCATGAAACAATGATTAAATTACAATGTATCCACTTCATCTATTTTTATGGTCTGGCTTGACAGCGTAGCCAGACAATTAGAAAGGGGCTTACACTCCACACATGTCAAACTCCTATTTGTTCCTCGATCCAAGTGGGCAGCTTGGGGCGGAAGGAGGTCCTTGTTTTGTGCCTCGAAATGCTGGAATGTACTTCTGCTGCACCTTAAAAATGCCCCCAACATACTGGGCTTTCGTAAACTGCTGAAGACCTGGACATTTAACTCTATTTAGCCTTTTAGTTTCCTTTCTCTCTGTGCCATTCAACGCCTTGTTAGCCAACGCCAAGGCACCGCCATTTAAAAGTCGTGTAGAGCTCTCACACCAGGTTGAACCTCACCCTCGACGACAAGGGCTAGAGCGAAAACCACAGAAGTGACTTTGCACAGATGCTGTTCTATGCAGAGCAGTTCTGCATGGAGAGCCCCCTCCAAGCAGGGAGACATCTACAGAACCTTGGGCTGGGGGAAGGAGCCTTTATGCAGAGAGTAGTCCAACGTTCCACATTCGGGATCATAAGTCTAAATCCTAAGAATTTTGCAAACTTGAGGACCTGTAGTTCCCGTCTATGCATCGTCCTTTCATCCGCTCATACCTACAAGTAGGACTGACAGGAGGCACCCATGTTTGCCGCATGCGCACAGAAGAAGCTGTGCCACCAGCAATGTACATTTCACTTCTATTCAGAGCTGTGGCAAAAGTGGCTAATAGCTTAGAGGGGCAGGAGAAATAGCCATTGACTGTGGTTTATGCTTGCTCAATGAGCTAGATGTGTCGAGCAATATGATTGGTTGAAATCTTTCATGCCATACATTGGACCTCTGTTCACTGAAACATCTAGCACCCACATTTCACGAATGTGCTTCACCCAATCAGCGTGTCCGAAGCATAATGTTTTGGCTGACCAGCACAACAGCTCACCCACACTGGTCACGCGTGAAGTGATCACGTTAACGAGAACTTCCGCACCGTTTCACCTCCCAAAAAGTGGAATGACTTTCGAAACTGGACTTGTTAAGTCCTCTCCCCAAAAATTAACCAAGTTGTGAAACGGTCCTGCAGTCTCTGTCCGCAAAAGGACCGGATGTGGAATTGCAAGCTTGCGCGGTAAAGTTCCATTATCATGAGTTATACACATGCAGGTCATGTGCGATTGGGCTGTTAAACCAGAGGCGTGAGCTGGGCCTCTATTATTCCCCACACAGCCATCACATCACACATTATGCAATTTGCGTGACGTTTCAGAAGATATACATCGTGTTAATCACGGAGATACTCCTCCGAGCACCTCGTAATTCATTCTGTACAATATTTAAACGCCTCCTAATCAGATCACATTTTCTTGGACATTGTCTGTGCCATCCGGGCACACTGTAAAGATGGAAGATACATGTTAGCAATAATAATGCACTATTAAACATCCAAGCATGAGCCAACAAAAACAAGCATTGGTAAAGCCAACAGCTGTCTTTTGCATATAACCTATTTCATTCCAGGAGAAAAAGTGCAGCATAGATATGTTTAAATACCACTGCCATGTCAGATGCGGTGGGGCAGTTACCGAAATGCAGGCTTGTTGCCATGTCTTGCCAGGCAGTCAGTATTTTTGCGGGTAACTAAAATAAAAGTGGGGATTTCTATCAGATATAGGAAAAAGCAATGCCCTTAACATGTAAATGATTGATTATTTATTATATTTTAAAACTGCAAATGAATGCGCCAAAGCTTCATGGCACTATTAAATGACAGGGATAAGGAGACATGGCCAACGCCTGTCAGAAAGTCATTAACAGAGTATACAAGTTTAGTGCCTTTATAAATAATAACACTTTTCGCTTCCTTTGATTAGATACAGGGAGATAATTCACACAGAGTGGGGTCCAGAAATGGAAATGCTCTTCCACAGGTAACCAATGAAGAGCAAGTGGGGATTCAGAATTCCTGACGTACATTATGGCATTTTTCTGTCTTATTTTCCCGTAGACTAACATAAGAGGATACCCATTGGCTACAGATAGGTTTTTAATGTGCTTATCTTTAAACTAAGTAACAAGCACTTAGAGCTAGATGGGGAAGGCCCTTAAGCTCCTGAAGAAAGCCCATCAATATATTCATTACAGTTTTGGGGCTGAAACATGTTGACTAATAAAATGAGGTAGGAGCTCTAACAGTTATCTGGCACCGTACTCCTTTTTCTGTTTTACCCTTGTATTGGACAGGTAGAACTGTATAAAGTAAAGCAATATTGCCTGCCATAATATAATTTTAAACTCTTGTCCCGCAACCCTTCACATTTCACTATAACCCTTTAAAAAAAGCTCTAATAAAAAGAGAAAAGGTTCAAGATGAGTCCATTTACACCATCGTGCTGCTGGTGAAGGAGGCCCCTATGTTGAAGCATTCCACTTAGGGTAGTTTAGGACACTGTTTTCTTTTTTACATAAATAACTGAATAAACGGATAATAACCAAGAAATATATGAACACTGTATCAGAGGAAGCCTGGGAATTGGTGATAATTTCTTAATTTCCCTCCAACAGAGCCTTTCCAGTCTTATATTTCTAAAAGAAAGCAAGCCCTATCAAGACCCAACAACTGGTTTAATTTGTGGACCTAGGGTTAAGTCGCTGTCGATTACAAAGCCCTTTCTACTGGTAAAGGTGTTATCCCCATGCTTTCGGGCCATAAAATGGAAACAGGGTGGCCTGTTTGTCCAATAACAGGACCTCAGTTTTATCCCCACCGATTGATAGGTAATTGCTATGCGTCCAATGAAACACCGTTGGAGGCATCCTGTCAGCGCTGTTTGTATCTCCTGTAGTGGTCTATCAAGTCTTAGAAATAACTGTGTGTCCCAGTCACACACATAGGAAAAAACACAGGCACCAAAACCTTTTGATAATTCTTGCAAGCGCATGAATGTACATGTTAATCAGCACAGCTGAGCCTTGCAGCACTCCACGGCTTATGTTGCAATGGATGGGGTATGGAGATGCAAGGAGTTTTATCCTTGTGTCTTGGTGAGAAAGATGATCTGTCTCGGGTAGGTCCACCATGCCTGGTAGCATGGTGATCATGGACCGGAAAAATAAGCGGTGGAAGGATGGGCCTTCTGAAGCATCGATTCAGCAGCCCTCTAGTGGATACGCTGCCGGATCGTAGGTTTCTGACGGCAAACCAGCTGAGTCTCGTCTGCTGGTAAGATAACTGTTCCCCAGCACTAAATGAAGCGCGATAGCTATGGCCATAGTAGGTGTCAGGCTATATTTTGTGCTAAGATCTTCACAAACACATTGGAAGACTACAGCAAGATAATATATACCAGGGGGAAACGATCTTTACAACTCAGGCATAGCCATGCGTGCCATTTCCCCGGATGCTCAACCATGCATGCCGTTTGACCACGCATATGCCTTAACCACGAGCAAGCGTGGTTAAGGCGTGGTCTAGATGCTGGGATGGGCAGGCCCAGGAACAGGTAGGATTGGGAGAGGACGTGGTGTGGTAAGTGGGGCTGGGGCTGAGATTTGGGGGACGTTTTTCAGGGTTGGGGTCGTTTTTAGGCCTCAGGGGGTTCTGGGTAGTTTTTAGGGCTCGGGAGGTCGTGGTACTTTTTAGGGCTCGATGGGTCAGGGTAGTGTTTAGGGCTCAGCGGTCCGGTGGGGTTTAGGGTATGAGCAGGTCAGGTAGTTTTTAGGGATCAGGGGGGTGGGGTAGTATTTAGGGCTCAGGGGGTCGATAGTATTTAGGGTCAGGAGGGTCAGGTAGTTTTTCTGGTTCAGATGGGGTTGGGGTAGTGATTAGGGCCCGGGGGGTCGGTAGTGTTTAGGGCTCAGGGGGTTTGGGGTAGTGTTTAGGGCTCAGGGGGTTTGGGGTAGTGTTTAGGGCTCAGGGGGTTTGGGGTAGTGTTTAGGGCTGGGGGGTCGGGGTATGGCTAAGGGGGGTTGGGGTTGTGCTTAGGGCTCAGGAGGGGTCGGGAAGTGTTTAGGGGTCAGGGGAGTCAGGGTAGGGTTTAGGGCTCAAGTTGGATTGGGGCAGTATTTAGGACTCAGGGGCAACGTCATTTTAAGGGATCAGGGGGTCGGGAAACATTTTAGGGCACAGGGCGGGAAGTTGGGGTGTGATCTTTACCACACACCTCTTCACCAGTCATGCCTTTTCCACGAAATTGCGTGGTAGAGGCATGCGTGGTAAAGGAATGCGTTGTTTAGACGCATTTGTTGTTGGCGTCGCGTAGCAGAGGCACACGTGGTTTAGTCATGCATGCCTCTGTCTTACAACCTATACCATGTAAATTATTGATGCCTTAGGCGACCAAATTGTGAGGTCCCAGGAATAAACACATTTATCTTGGTCGGTAAACTTCTGCAGTCCATCAGTCCATAGGGGACGAAATGGTAATAGGACCGCCCATAAAAAAGTTTTCTGACATAGTTTCAGAACAGTTAGAAACACACAATTTTTTTTTACTGTTGTCTATCCAGTAGACCTTTATTGTTGGCAAGATTATACATATGGATTTTAGCGACTTGCAAGCACATTTCCATCATTGGCGTAATTAGCCAGAAGTGAGGGTTCTAATATTAAAGGTGGCTACATTTGTTTCTGGATTTGGCAAGAGCCAAATTGCCAAGAATTACCAAATGTGAACTGGCAAAACCTCCAGTGACCTGGGATGGAGGGTTGAAAGTAAAAATATTGAGTTTTTTACACTGACTTAGAGAAATATCAAATACGGATTGTAGATCGCCATTATGTCAATTGTATAAGTTATTTGACATAAGTATGGATTTACTATTCTTAACTCCACATCGACGTCTATTGTGAAGGTATGTAGATGTTGAGCTCATTCGTGCCTTAGGTACCACACAAGATGCTCAGTCCATTCAGTGGTACAAGTGTGTTTGCAGTCTGCTTTAGAATGGTCAATTGGCATCACCAATAGGAAAGAAAAGGCATCACATGTGGAATTGACCAATCACATCCTTCCCAACACAGCAGTGACTGGGAGCTATTACTATCAGGAGGACGCGGAGCGTCCAATGTGAAATGAGCTAGTGGTTTTAGAGCAGCAAATATAAAACTAAGGCAGGATTAAACAAAATGAAATGAGAAAAGCAGACATGACATTCCAATATGTCAATATTCTGGCCTTTCAATATCAAAAAAGAAATCGTTAAGGCATGTAGACAGGACAGACATAGGCGGCCCAGCCGTGTCTTCCCTTATTCTTTCAGTATAGTAAACTATAAAAGTATTTGATAAGTCGATGGAAAAGTATCAAACTCCAGGATTTAACACAGCCTATGATGCTTTCTTCAGAATCGACAATTACAGATAAAAATTCTTATCCCTATTACAACAACCCAAGAGGTACTTTGATAAACGGATGGATCCAAAATGGAGGGTGAGCGTTAGCGGTGGTCATGAAAGCAATTGTAATCTGGAGGGAGAATTAGTACAAGATATTTCAGCCCATTCACATTTTTTAAATCTTACTTTGAACTGTTTGATGTAAAAATATTGTACCTGAATCAAATTTGTAAAGACCCCCAGCCTAAGGTGCATATGACGTATTATGGTTGGTTAAACTTTGCAGACATTGCACACATTTCCATCCTTTCAGTAATGACATTTCTCTGTTTATGGGGTGTGGTCCTCAATTACCAGTACTGCTGATGTGCCCCTTTTGAACATTTTGGGAATGCCAAGGCCTGAAGGAAGAACAGCTGCCTCAAGCTCAACTCAGAGAAGACCAAAGCCCTCATCATGGGCTTCATCCCCTCTGCCTGAGAAGACTCCTGCTGGCCCGCAGCACTTGGAACCTCCCCCACACCCACAGACCACGCGAGGAACCTCAGCATCATCCCAGACTCTTCGCTCACCACAAGCTGCCAGATCAACGCCTTTTCTTCATCTTGCTTCCACACGCCGTGCCTGCTCTGAAAGATCTTTAAGTGGATCCCCACTGAGTCCAGAAAGACGGTCACCCACGCACTCATCATCAGCAGAATCGACTACAGCAATGCACTCTATGCGGCCATCACCCAGAAACTCCTCAAGAAACTGCAGAACATTCAGAACGATTTTGCCAGACTCATCCCAACATCCCCCGCGGCAACCACATCACCAGCCACCTAAGAGACCTCAACTGGCTGCCAATCAACAAAAGAATCCCCTTCAAGCTCCCCACACACACCTACAAAGCCCTACATGAGACAGGACCTGCATACCTCAACCACTGGTTCAATTTCCACACGCCCATCAGAGACCTCCGCTCTTCCCAACTGGCCCTGGCTCCTGCCCCACGTATCCGCAAGACCCATCCGAAGGAAGCTGCTTCTACCTTGCAGCGAAGACCTGGAACACCCTGCCTCTCCACCTTAGGCAATCACCATCACTGCCTCAATTCAGGAAGGACCTCAAGACCTGACTCTTCGACTGAACCACAGCGCCTCAACGAACCAGCAGCTCCCCATCCTCTCCCCAGTACCTTAAGACCCTTACGGGTGAGTAGGTGCGTTTACAAGCCATTGATTGATTGATTGATTGACAGCTGGATGCGACCCAGATCACCCATAAAGTTGTCTTAAAATTCGAATCATATTGTGGACAAAGTTCTAAAATCTATCATTCCTTAGAACGGTCGAACGTTGAGAGCTCTAGGCTAGTAATGGCTGGTGTCAGAAGCCAAGAGCGCCAACATTCCAATGTTTGTCTATCTGATTGTCTCTTCTTAATTAAGAACATTCTATGCTTAGTGGGAGGAATGTTCTAATAGTCTTATAGCTGTTCTGCCTCGGACTATACCGGTTGTTAAAGGCCTTCCTTCAATTTATATACCCTCACCTGCGGCTTGTGCCTATAACTCGGGTTCAGACCCTATACCAACTGGTATAGTCCTCGGCAGCGGGCTAAAAGGCTCTATTCTAAATTTCACAACATTTTCTTGAAGCCCAATAACGCCAGAGATAAAAACATCAAAGTATCAAGCGGAGAGTCCAGACCTGGTATCCCTTTTTATTTAATGTTTTCATTTCTGGGCACCACACTCCTCCAAACAAATAAACCTTGCTATCATTTGGGGTCCATTGGCAGTGTGTGGGGGCACTGGCAGGAGAGACGGGCACTTGACATGGAGCTCTGTTGCCCTCATAACACCAGGCACTGACATCACTTACCTGCTCTTTCCTTACAATATGCAACCTCTTACTTCACTCATTTATTACAGCCAGGCAATTTAAAACTGTTAACGCCCTCAGCAGAGGGCAATAACAAGTATATGTTTCTGCATTTCCCCTGACACTCTGCTCCACTTTAGCATGCTGCGGCGAAGAGTCTTCCAAACGAAGACATCCCAGCAGAGATCAGTGGCTGTCTTGAGAGCCCGGCCTGAGGAACACAGCAGAATATACAAAATGCATGAATTGACGCAGGCAAAATTCAATATTCATAGCCCAGATGCCAACCAGAAATGCGCGGCTTTGCTCCAGTGACGAGGAAAGCGCCTCGCATTATGAGGATGAGAAGTCGCCGAACTGTGAGAAGTTGCTGGTTGTGATTGTCAAGGCTCGGGATTGCATGAAACATTGATGGGGCTGGCTCCCGCACGCCCGCAGCCAGAGCCGAGCCTCTCGCCGCTCCGCTGGTACTCGCTGCAGGCGCTTGTCAGCTCCTTCGCTTGAACACGTTTGTGAATGTATATCATTTTAATATATCAGCAGGGTCTTTGAAAAGGCTCCGGATGCAAGACTACCAGTAAGGATGAGGGAGTTACCGCATCCGATATGTCCCAATTCTGCGAGGTACCGACATTACCACCTCACCGAGTTTTATTTTTAAAGTTAAGAATAACATGCGGAATTTGATGCTTTAATCACCAAATTCTATATGTCTAGGAATTTACTGCCTATTTTCCACCTCGTTAAATATTAGCTGGATTGTCCTGCCAGAATTCACTATGGAAACATTGCAGAGGATGCAGTCATTAGCCACGTGACTCATGATTCAGTTAATCGTGTCAACAGAAGACTATGCAGGGATTGGATGTTAAAGGGCAGGTTAGAACCAGCGACAGACTGTTTTACTGTTACAAAAGTTTGCATAAATTGGCAGGATGTCTGAAAAAGGAAGCTGGATTCTGAGAAACTTGATCGGAGATTTATAATCAAAGGCAATGGCAACCGAAGCAGCAATCACAAAAACGGGCACAACCTCCTCGCAAGAAAGTGTTGTTTCCGACTCTGACATCGTCTCATCTAGACGACCAGTGAATCAAATAAGTAAAGCCATAGCGAACCGCCAACCAACAATAACACTCAACAACCGTCTTTTTTAGAGATCAGCCCAGCAGCAAATGCACCACCTACTCCACTAGAACAAGAAGGGGTCAAAGTTTGCGGTCACTGCAGTCCTGAAAAAAGTTGCAGGGAGCAAAATAGCCCGATAGAGACCCGTTTCGAGCCAGCAGGCACAGCCCAATAGAGACCCGTTTCGAGCCAGCAGGCACAGCCCGGTAGAGACCCGTTTCGAGACAGCAGGCACAGCCCGATAGAGACCCGTTTCGAGACAGCAGGCACAGCCCGATAGAGACCCGTTTCGAGACAGCAGGCGCATCGATGTGCGCTGCTCACACTGCTAACTTCTCACTAGTGGAGAACTTACGGCATGACGTCATGCCAGGTGAGCATTATGGGGGAAGAGAAATCCTTTAAAGAGTCATTTTCTTTCTGGATTTCCCTTCTCGTTCTGAAACGCAAGAGCAGCAACATTGTCGTGGTGTCACCAAGGCTTTAA
Organism: Lissotriton vulgaris; assembly: GCF_964263255.1. Taxonomy (NCBI): domain Eukaryota; kingdom Metazoa; phylum Chordata; class Amphibia; order Caudata; family Salamandridae; genus Lissotriton; species Lissotriton vulgaris. Next base: position 128,072,852 of record NC_141691.1, on the reverse strand, counting down.
GTAGAAGCTTTTCTAATATTATATACAAGCCATATTTGCAGCTTATTTATCTTATGCAACTAATAACAATTGACAAAGCCAATACTCGTAGGTATGATGTTACATGTTGTATCACATATCTGGATGCAATGACAGGAGCAGCAAAATACAAGTCGGGCGGCACACTATGCTAAACACAGACTTTTAGCGTAAGCGTTTTAAAGCCACGCCCTTAATTACATCGGCCACGCCCCTTTGAGAGACTCCCCCCCCCCCCCCAGTTTGTTCATCCCCCTTAAAGCCCTGCTTGCTCCAATCTCAGGCCATCTCTATTTCCGGCGGCCACAAACCCAGCTTGACTCTAGTATTCCCTTCCAGCTCCAAGGCGAACCCAAACAGCCTCGTCTTCGGCTTCTTCGCCAACTGGTCCTGCATTCCCTGTTCTAACTCCATTACTGACGTCAGCAGCACCTGCTCCATCTCACTGAGCAAACCCTCCAATCAGGCTAAAGCCACATTTGCCCCGGCTCCCTACTGAACCCAAGGTTCTATCTTCCATCCCCATGTTGACCCCAACATTCCCCCACACTGCGCGAAGCCGATTCCAGTAGTCTCTTTTCCAGCTCAACTATGGCTCCAAGACCTGTCTTTCAAATTTCCATTTCTTGTTTCCTGCTCCAGCTGATTGGTAATTACTACCTTCATCAATCCCAGCTCCAGCTCCAGCGCCAATCAGAATCAAGGTTCGCTGCTCTTGGTCTACCATGATTCCTAGCCGTCCCTTCTCCGATCTCCAGATAGACAAAAGTTGCATCTGTTTACACTCCATCGGGACTCCCAGAATTCCCTGATCCAGGAGGGAATTGAAGTTCCTCCAGGCTGACTCAGCAGCTCGATCCACAGCAACAGGTTGACCCCAGCATCCCCTTGGGGGCAAAGCCAATTTTCACCAGAGGGTTCTGCCAATGTCTTCTGCTAATGCTACAGCGGTGTGTGAGGGAGTGGAAGCCAGGAGATCATGAAGGGCTCCCCCGTGGTGCTGTGCGGGGTAGGTTGGGGCGGGACTCTGCTCTAGCCGGCAGTCCCTACCCTATTGCCACCTCTCTTCTGGTTTCACCTGGTGTGAAATCCCACACATTATGAACCCAGGATTATTTGAGGCGATACTTGCAGACCCAGTCATTCTGGGCCTGGGGATAGCACTCATAATCAGGGCCACTGGAATTCTGTGATTGTGCGGCGGTGGCGATTTTAGCATAATCATACATTTGCCGTATTTGCCACATAATCCATCATCTGCTGCACAATCTGCAGATTTGAACCAAAAAAGTGTTTCTAGTGAGAACGTATCAAAAGTTACTAAAAATGGGGTGACATGTTGCCGCGCAGTGGAAGGCCCTTTGCAAAGTTGGACTGCTCACCTTTCTGTTGCTTATTGCTATATTTGGGTGCCCAGTGAGTGTTACCAAGTTTAAAAATGACCAAATAGTCAACCACTTTTACAAAATGTGGCATATGCTCTGCCGCATAATTTGGCCCTCTCCTGCAGCATAATTCCAGTGGCCCTGCTCATAATGACGGCCTGAGTGGACCTGTATTGGATCTGTCCTACACAAGCATTTACATGTAATATAAGAAGGTACTGGATGCAGGCATGATGAACGGTACAGGTTTCATGACAGGAGGAAAGCTCATTAATTGTGGTGGGAACTAGAGGTAGAATCCAAGGATAATGGCTTCCTAGGGAATACCCAGGGTGGAGAGGAGCTACTTCTGGTGTCCCCTAGGCTTCTTTTCCAGGCCCCCTGTTTCTCTAAAAGTCTGCAAATGATCTATGGGCAGAAAGAACTGGCAACTGCAAATATATGCTGCTGATGCAAAAAGAAGCAAAAGTGTGGCTTCAGCACAAGGAAAAGACAAGCTTGCAGGATGACACAGATAAACGAGAGCTCTGAGCTCAGCGGTGGGGGCGGAAATGAATGCAGATGCCTGCAAGGTGCTATGCTTAGACAGGCGGAGTGTACGCCATACGCACTGCGTAACTCACCCAGGTGTGCACGCCGACGTACACCTTGTGTAAACTGAAGATGTGTGTTTGAAAAGATTGCAGGGAAGATTCAGGAATGCTAACTTGACTACGTGCAATTAGTGTTATTATTAAACAGAGACATCTATAATACATACAATTGAGCAGAAAAAACTGTTAAAAATGTATCTGTGCATGTATATGTATGTAAATGTACACAAAAGTGTGTTACATACATTTATAAAATAAGAAGCATTATAGACTTACCTGCAAAGTTAGGATGCAACTTTCGGTTTTCATTGATGCCTTCAGTTCTTTCAAAGCCGGAGGACTAAATAATGGGCGCCATTTTAAAACTATGTGACCTTCGACCCCTCACACCCACGGAAACACAAGGCAGATTCTCTCTGGTTAAATACAAACTTCAACCACTATGGTCGCTGGACCACCAAGGCCCTGATTCAAGTATGTCTGTTTTCGGTGCAGGAATCCAACATTCTCCAAACAAAATCCGCTATTCTGAGTTTTTCCCCAGAGCAAAATTGCAAATTTTTCACTATGGATATTTTCCACATTCTGAGGCGTAACCTTGGTATTTACCACCTGCTTTCAGCAGGCAGAAAGTGTCAGTGGGGTGGCCAGGGGGAGAGGTGGGGCGCATGGGGACAGGGGAGGATTTCATCACTCTGGGAGGGGTGTTGTCTACTCCCCCATGCTGCTGTAGGAGTCAGGCACGGTCAGGCAGTGATGCTGCCTGCATCTTCTGCCACTGTTAGGTGAGGTCAAGACTTTGCAGACCCAATAATTCTGGGTCCAGATTCTGTCATTCTGGTGGCAAAATTCCACTGAAAGGTATTGCTTTGAGTGAAAAACCTCCACTCATAATGAAATCCTAAGAAGGTAGCACTAGAAATGTCCCCTCAGCAGTGCCAGGCCCTGCTCAGATCTCTCTGCGGCACCACCATATCAAAAGATTGCAGAAAGAAAACAATGTTTTGCAAAGCTTGAATTAGGCAAAGTTTATTGGGGCAGATATACTGCTAGGCCTGGCATTTGTAGAATTCAAGACACAAACGCATTCAGATGATAAGAAGCAAGAGGTGGTACAATGCCCACAAGGTTAAGTACTTTCTACAGGACAGTTTTGTAGGGAAAGGAAGGAAAAGCCATCTGATGCACCGCTCAAACCTCTAGTTAAACTTCCAAGACCCATGAGATCTAACTGTCCATCTTTGGTGGGCTTAAATTTTGAACCTCATCCCTGCATCACTCCATACTTCACAAAAGGCATTTTGGAAAACCAGATTCTCTTGGTTGGATCTCTCAGCGCATTCGGCTATCTGTTACCCTGAAGACGATGAAGCTCATGTCAAGTTAAATGGAGAACTAGAAGAGGGAAGATCCTGCTAAAGTTACTCATCCAGAGACTCTTACACACATTCCAGAAGATCAGAGGTCGAATCTACATACTCTTTATAGGGGCACATTTTTTAGAAATAGAACCTGTTATCAGGGACAGTTTAACGCGAACCTAAGTCACACATTACACCCTTCTCTGCAAGACACTTTTCCTGGAACCGCGAGAAAAGAGAACTTGTGAAGAGAGACCACGGCTCTGGACATATATACTTTTGCAGCGACATTAATCTTTGAGTGAATACAACACACATAAAGTAAAGAATTAGGGCCAGATGTAGGTAAATCCGATTTACCGACTCTTAAATACTGACTCATACCGATTCGATATTTAAGAGTCGGTAAATTGGAAGGAGGCAGATGTAGGAAAAAAATTACCGAATCTGTAAGAGTCGGTATATACCGATTCTGTAAATACCGAATCTGTATTTCCCATTGATTCCTATGGGCCTTGAAGCCCATAGGAATCAATGGGAAATACAGATTCGGTTTTTACAGAATTGGTAAATACCGAATCCTGCAAGGGTGCAGGGGGTGTCACTTTGACACCCTCTAGCACCCCAATTCCGGACTTGTGTGCCATGTGGCATGTCTGTGTGTCACATTGCACAGGTGTGCATGCACAGATGTGCATGCACACCTGAATTCGGTATTTTACCACCCAATAGGATTGGGTGGTAAAATACCGATTTTTAAGGGCCTGTGGCACTCTTAGGAGTGCCACCTACATGTGGTTTTTCCGAATCGGTAAATATACCGATTCGGTATTTTACAGATTCTGTAAATTTACCGATTCGGTAACTTTACAGAATCGGTAAAATATAGGCCCCCTACATCTGGAAACCCTAATACCGGTCGGTAACGGCCACATTCGGCCGTTACCGACCGGTATTAGGGCTCCTACATCTGGCCCTTAGTGTTCAGCCTCATTTAACAATACACTACAATGATGCGAAAAGCCAGGAACTACTTTTGTACATGTTGCCATTTAGAAGATGCAGGCCTGATTTAGAGTTGGAGGATGATAGAAAATACTCTAGGAGCAAGGGTGTGATTCTGAGGGGAAACTATAGGCCAAACACCCTCAACCGAAGAACCACTGTGGTGGGTATAATTCCACCAGTAGAGTCTCCTTCAGATTTCACATACCCTCCGAAAACTGGATTCCGCATGACCACCCAACCCTGAATCCACCACCACTTCTCAACAGAGTTCAGATACAGCTGAGAGGACCTATGCTGCTGAGTTTTTTCTTTCAGTGACAATGAATTAAATGGACTTTCCAGTCTTTCAAGAAAGGGGACCTCATTTAGGATTTGGTGGGCAAAACCACCTTGGCCAGCAGATGCCTGTCTGGCAGATTCACCGCTCCCTGCAAACGGGGATCTCTAAACCCTCAGACATCCAACCACGGCTGGCTCTCGGGCGGTGCGACCGGTGCAGCCGCACCTGGCGCTGACCTTGAGGAGGTGCTGTGTTTAGAAATAACTTATGTATTTCCAAGAACCTGCTGCAGAGTTCCTTGCGTGGCCTGCAGATTTCAGACAGCAATAAAAATGTCAAGATAACTCTGGTAATTAATGTTCCTGCTGGAGAGAGATAGGGTTTTATCTAGTTGAAGTTTGACTCATCTTAAAGTAGTGGAGAAATAATGTGTACTATACATCACAGAACTGTATTTTATATAAATAGATCAGTGGGTTACTGCTTTTGTCACAGAGATCCTTTTGTTACTTTCAGTCCACAAGTTACAGTCCCAACATAGCACAGCGGCCTGTGAACTGCTATCAAAGAGCTGGATGCAAACTGCATAGTATATGTTAGGACGTTATGTTTTTTCCCCAGTCTTTCATTTATTCCTAATGTTGCTGAAAAGGGTTTGTTTCAGTAGAAATACATTCTTATTAGTAAAGCCAACCCTAACCATCACTTTAAAACTAATTAAGTTTATTGTAGAGAGGGGCTATTTAGAAATGAGGGGCACTGGGGGAGGCGGATAGTGGGGAAATCCATAGACAATTAGGTAATGGGGATGGAGAGCACCAAAAAAATGTTGCATCGGGAACCACCAGTGCTAAAACAAGCCTTGCATACACCAGTGCAGTAGATGCCATGAAGCCACAGCAAAATACTGAGCAGGGGGCATGTTATTTTGTCCCCACTCTTGTTTTGCTATTATGAAACAAACTGCAAAACTGTTACAGAAGAACCGAAAAAACACCAGTGGTCTTAGAGGGGAGAGAGATTTCCACCACTACATGTTTCCTTCCTGGGCCTGCCACTTCTCGCATCCAGTGCCAATCGCCATGTCCTAAAAAAGGTGTGGTGGTGACTATCACTGTGACCAGGTAGTCTGGTTTCAGAAGGACTGCAGGTAAAGGGCCTTCACTAGGGCTGGGCAGAGTTTGCTGACTTCTGCTACTTGGAACTCCGCGAAGTGTCGTAAAAACTCGGCCGCAAAGTGAGGTAAGTTACACAGTCTGGGCTGATTTTTAGCACCAGGAGTTTGTCCCCCGCTGTAAAAACAGCGTGAAAGGCACCACGCACAGTGCAAGAAGGAGCTGCTTCTTTCTGCCGCTTGAATAGATGTTCGACTCGAGCGGCAGCTTCCTCAATGCAAGCAGCAGGTTTCTCAACGCGAGCAGTAACAACCCGCCGCAAACGCCCACGTTGAGAAATCTCACTGGGAGGTGGTCTAACGTACAATTTCCTCACTTCCGCTCACCAACTTAACGTTGGCAAGCCACGTGAGGGGAAATACAGCGCTACGCAGAGTTTTTTCGGACCTCCGTGCTCTACGTGGAGCAAGCGTGCAGTAGGCAAACCTCTGCAAACTCTGTGAGCGGAGTGGAATTTTACGCCAGGCCTCGTCTTCACTAGCAACGTTGGCTTGTGCTTCTGTGGCAGAAACCCAGTAGTTCCTCAACCGTTAAAAGGGGTGGAAGAACCTCAGATTGGCAAGTAAAGCCTTTGCAGTTTTTTGCTTGGTGCCCTGTCTCCACCAACATTTAAAAGACTTCAGGAAATATTATGAATCATTTTCCAACACAGATGAATGAGGGGGTTTCCCTGGGGTGGACGTTGGATCGCAGGTTGCACAAAATCTAACATGGTGTAGGAGGTACAGTGAGAAATGATCCACGTGTAAATAATATATGCACCCAGTTTCTACCTGTGCACAAAAGCTCGTCAGGAATATGATGCACCACATAAATGCAACCACAATAAAATTCAGCACGAATGTGTGCATGAATATATTCTGCCGGCAAAAATAAAGCTTGGTTTGTTCTTTAACATATAAGAGGAATTTTGGAGCGTGGTCAAATCTGGAGCAGCCTGCAAAGGAGAATTGTAAGAACAGAGGAAAGCTATAAACAAGGCCCAGAAAATAGCCAGCTTCCTTTCATCTACCTTCCTGGGTAGCACTTTGTGGTGAGTATCCCACTCTGACAAAAAGGACATGGCAGGCCGAGAGCAAGCACACGACTGGCTGATCAGCAAGCATTGGCTCACGAGGGAAGCATAATGAACGTTTCAAGACAAAAAAAACAGAAGCAAACAAAAGGCTTTGAGTTCATTTATTTTTGTGCCCACTGGGTGACATGAACCAGTGAATAAATGTCAGAAAGTCCTATTCTGGGATGGTAGCCAGGCCCTCAGATCTGCGGATCGGGAAGGTTTTTCCATTGAGTGTCGCCCAAGTCCCTGCAGGGGGTGGCTTTCTATTTTTTTGTATCTTTGTGGATATGAAAGCACAAGAAAATAATAATCCATCAAAATTACAGTGATTACAGCCGTGCATGCGGCGCACAATTACAACATGCAGGATGCGTGAGTCGCAACCCCAGACGTTCGCTTTTGTGACGCCAGTGCAAGCAGTGGCAATTGTTGTTAGTAAACATATACTGTATCACCAGCGCGAGGTGCGCCTGGACTTGGCAGCGCCGGAGGAGGAGGTGCTGCTGCTCCTGGCTGGCCCCGCCCTCCTGGAGGCCCTTCCGCCGCCCCCTGCTTCTTGGCGGGCGGTGGGAAGTACAGCCCACAGAGGCCCTTGCGGCACTCTCTCCCCACCTTCTGTAACCTCCTGCCTGGCAGTGGCGGCTCCTGGAGGGAGTGCTGCAGGGCGGTGAGGCAGAGCGGGGGAGGGGCAGGGTGGGGGTAGTAAACTCCGACATACCGCCTAACCGAGGTAAGTACATACATAAATAAATAAAAAGAATTACATTGTGCACGCTGCAACACCAAATGGCTTTATTTATGTACTTACCTCTGTTCGGCCATATGCCAAAGTTTACTACCCCCACCCTGCCCCTCCCCTGCCCCGCAGCACTCCCTCCAGGAGCCGCTACTGCGGCCTGGGCCCCTCTGTTGAAGGCGATTGACTCCACCGGCTCCAAACACCTCGGGGGTTTGCTCTGGGGGTGCGACCGGCCACCCAGTGAGAACTTTCAGCAGCAACCCCTGCATCTTTGGCTACCGCCTCGGGTGGCGGAGGAGCGATCGATGGTGGGACGGCCCCCTGCATCTCCCTCCTCTGGCTGCCTTCCTCTGCGGGATGGAGCTGACTGGGCCACCGGGGCTTGGTGAGGGGCGGCACACCTGGGACTTGAGGTGGCCGTTTGGGGCGACGGGCTGGCCTGGGAGGAACCCGCGACACACCAGTGAGTGTTACCAGCGGCTGTGAGTGGGCCCAATCTGTACATTTCTCCACTATGCACTAAGGCCAAATACCAGCGCGGCAGTGGGCAGGCGGGGGGTGAGATCGGCCGCGCTGATCGAGCAGCGAAGGGGTTCCGGGAGGAAGCCTAGCCATCTTTTCTCCCCCCCCCTCCTCTGCTCCCACGTGGACCCTCCTGGACACTCGCAGCTTAGGCCGCCACCCGAGCGGGGTGAAAACTCTGCTTACCCGCGCCTAAGCTTTATGGGCCGCACCACATCCAGCAGTTGAGAGGCGGTGGGATCCAGACCCCGCCTTGACTTTGATGCCCACACGCTCCGGCGCCCCGGGCGGCCGTTGCCCCCTTCCTGATGCCACAATTGGAAAGGACCGCATTCCCAAGGCATCTACAACACAGTACCAAAGTAAAATGGACCAGTATACTACAACCAAGCAGAACCCGGTGGAGGGGTCGTCTGGGGGTCCCTCCCTCCCTGGGGGCGACCTTTTGACTATCCTGCAGGCCATCGGCGCTTCCCAGGCATCCGTGGAGAGCAAGATCAGCGAGGTCCGGTCGATATGGCCCTCATCCACCAAGACCTACGCAACGCCACAGCACGGATCTCTGAAGCGGAGTCCCGCATTTCCACAGTAGAGGATGAGCTCGGCCAGTTGAAGGAACAGGTATCCCGCTTGTAGACACGCACTACGGAGCTGTACCGCAGAGCTGAGGATGCAGAGAATCGCTCGCGCTGCAACAATATGCACCTGGTGGAGTTCCCAGAGGGAGTTTAGTAGGGTCACACGGCTACCCTCGTGGAAACCTGGCTGAAATCTTGCATGCCCAAAGATGCTCTCTCAACATGGTTTGCAATTGAACGCACCCACCGTTCCCTAGCCCCTAAGCCGCCTCCTAGTGCCCTGCACCATCCAATCATCGTGAGGATCCTAAACTTTAGGGACAGGGACGCCATCCTGAACGCGGCCCGGGCCCAGGGCACCCTGGAGTTCCAGAACCATACTATAATGCTCTTCCTGGACTACACAAGAGAGGTTCAGGACCAGCGTCGGTCCTACACAGAGGTCAAGCAAAAACGCCATAACCTGGACCTACGTTACTGCCTTCTCTTCCTGGTCCGCCTGCGAGTTGTCTTCCAGAACAAGACGTTTTTTTCGACATCCCACAGTCTGAATGGACCTGGCTGATGGAAGAACAACCCCTACAGGTCTGTTCAGCTTCCCTCACCGAATTGTCTGGTTCGCAGAACACTGGCCCGCTCACTCCTAAGTAACAGGGGAGACGCACACGATCCCGCAGGGGGAGTAACGGTGCAAGGGGGGATACACGTCACCCGGCCTGGCTGCTCGAGGACCAACTGCCGCTGTGGCCCCCCAAACTCTAGGGACCAGAGCCGTGCGAGCTCCAAGGATCAACATCGCAGTCCGACCCCCTCCGGTACTCTGAACCCTGCAGCCTCAGACTCCGATCTTTCCAGAAGACATGTGCTCTATAGAGTCTGAAAGGGGGTACTGGTGCATGTACTACACAGACCTTGACTGGTCAGTGTGAGATGATATACCTCACGGACGATGAAGATGCAAAGGCATCCTAATGACACTATCATATCCACTAATGTGGAGGTGTCCACCGTTACTAGGCAATGCCTAGCTAAGCGTTTCAGTTTAGCTTATTGTTACTGTTAACTAACTTTCTTTCTTTCAGGGCGAAAGATGCTTCGGTTCTGGAAGTATATAGGGGGGTTGTGGGGTGTAAGGTGGGGACTGTTGTCCTCAGAGTTGTTTTAGTCCTGACCATGTTCTGGTCACCCTTCTTGTTTGTCTTCAGCACCGTGACACTTGCCCACTGCACTGACACCACACGACAGTACAGCACACCATGCGAGCCAAACCTGCAAGGTTATGAAGTAGTGCTTCAGCCCCCCCTGAGGGCCACAGTCCTTCAACCAGATGCTTTTACACACCACCCATGACTCAGATGTCCACCATAGGTAGATCCCTCCATGTTCAGTCCTGGAACTCGCACTGGCTATTAGATCACATCAAGCGAACGGCAGTCCTCAAGTATGCCCAGCGCCATGTGCCTGATATCCTCCTGCTTCAGGTAAACCATCTCCTGGGAACCCACTGTCCCTTCCTCGCTTGATATGGTTTCGACAGGGTATGGCATTCTGGCTTTGAACGGGGCTCACATTGGTTGCAGTCCTAGCACGCCGGGGTCTCCCCTTCACCCCTGACCACATCATTACAGACCCACAGGGTCGGTTTGTGACTGTGTCCGGGAAGCTCGAAGGGAATAACCTGAACCTGCCTTCAGTATATGTCCCATCTGCAACACTCACCTTGACCCTCCTCCGCCTCACTGATATAATTTCCTCCCTGCCCCTGGGACAGACTATAATCGGGGGCGACTTTAATGCAGTGATGCACCCGGCACTTGACGCGGCTGGCAACCCCTCCCTGATGAGACGGGCCCATGCTAAAATGTTAACTGACTGGTCAGCCACCTTCGGCCTGTGCGACGTCTGGAGGATATGGAATCCTCGAGGTAGTCAATATACTCATACCTCAGTGGCCCACCACACACACTCCCGCATTGACATGCTCCTTCGACCGACCCCGACTGTCAGACCGTCTCTACTATTTTACTAATCTCGGATCACTCTGCCCTGTTTTTACGCTTGGGCGGAACCTCAAACATGACTCGGATGACATGGAGGAGAAACGCTTGATTCTTACAAGACAAGGAGGTCAAAAAAGCCATAGAGGTAGAACTACGTCTCTACTTCCTTAATAGTCAGGGCTCGGTTATATCCCCAGGCATTCGCTGGGAGGCCAGTAAAGCCACTATCCAGGGAGTGGCCAGGTATACGCAAAGTGGGTGGCACGGAACGACCGCCTGACCCTGCTTGAGGCTCAAGCCACACGACTGGAGATAGCCCTTCCTGGGGCCTCTGACTTTCGCCGGGACTGGCAACTTGTGGCTATTCGAGAAAAAATTAGGCAGATCTCACTCGGCTCGGCCATGATGATATGGCGCTCCTCTGTGGCCCGAGTATATGGTTGGGGCGATAAAAAAGGGACTCTGCTGCACAATCTAAATTCCTACCCAGTCGCTAACAGGATCATACCTGAAGTCCCAGCCGCCTCGGGCAACATCCAGCACATGTCGCCCGCAAGCATTCGCGGATTACTATGTCCGGCTTTATTCCGCCCGCGGACCGGAGGCTACCCTCTCAGATATGCTAGGCCAGGAAGAGACCCAACTATACCGTACCCTGGTCAACAACGGCCCAACAGCTCTTGACCCGCTCCATACTCACTGGGAAGGATGGCTGGGCCCCCTGGAGGAGGAAGACTGGCGCGATGCCCTCATGGCTCCCAAAATCATTGCGACCTCGGCCAAACTCCATCTCATTTAGCTCTACTACCTGCACACAGCTTTCCTCACCCCAGCGCGACTACATAAAGCTGGCTTGCGTCCTTCCACGGACTGCGTGCGCTGGGACCGTGCACCAGCAGATTTCAATCACATGGTGTGGAAATGCCCCAATCTTACCCCGTACTGGACAGGGATAGAGTCTGAACTCACACAGAACCTGGGTTTGCAGGTCCCCCACGACCCCCTACGCCTCATCTTTGGGGTGTTGGATGGCCTGGATGGCTCTAGATCAGACAAACTATTCCTTGGGATGGCAATTGCCGGGGCCAAGCGTGACATCGCAGTGGCCTGGGTGCAGGACAAACCCCTGAGTATAGTGAAATGGGGCCGAGGGGATGGACTGGTGAGCCGCTCAAGAAGGACTCCTATTTGAGGCTTGTGAATGCCCAGCCAAATACAACAGGGTTTGGTGCAAAGAGCTAAATCAACTGGCCTAAATATATGCCTCGTGCACCTCCATGCCTATGTAGACTGCGCTTCTGCCTAGATGGCTTGCTCGCTCAATATTCTGTCTGCATTTCGGACTGCCTCTTGCGGAAATGTCGTATATCATTTTGAAATGTCTTGTGCTGATGTGATGTTTGCTCTTAAAACCAATAAAATTGATTATAAAAAAACACCATATACTGTAGGTGTGTAAGCGTGACTGTATGTGCGTGTACTTATACCTTATTAATGTGCAACATGAGTCCATATACATGCCTGATCAACCTCTCTCTGCCCATTGATGATAGGAACCAAGGGATAGTGCTAAGCCATATAAACAACATAGGCAGCTAAGGACGAATGTTCCGCACAACCAATAAACTACCCTGTGTATGTAAGCTTGTTGCCTACCTCTACGGGTTGGCTACCAAAGAACCTAACATCAGAAATTGTATATGGAACAAAGAGTGAATATTCAAACTGCTCAAAGTGCTCGCATGGCGGCCCGTATTTGAAGAAGTGATGATTAAAGAATGTATTCAAATGAACACGATTGGAACAATCTCCTAAATTTTGTTTTTTGGATTAAATGTTTTGACTGTTGCTTCTCTGCTTGGAAATGTAATAGTGCTACGCCCCCTCGATTAATCAATAGGTGTCGACAGCACCATTAAAAACATTACATGTATGCAGATGATACACAGTCCCACCTCTAGTTGCGGAAGGAAGCTAAGGGTGGTCCATAGTTCGCCGACTACCCCCTGCAGACATAGACGTATTAGTACATATCAGCCAAACTCCTGCTGAGCGGTGATCCTCAACTGAGCCATGTGGCAAACGTCCACAAATTCAAATGCCACCCTTCTCCCCTAGGCTCACCTCCACTCCTATGTACCGGGTTTACAAACAGGAGCTACCTTCCATTCTTCTCAGGAGGCAATGCTGGAATCAAGTTGGCCTCCTACTAACTAAGGCTGCTGCCTAGAATCATCAAACTCTACCTGCGACCACAGGTCATTCACCCCCCTCTTGGTAATGCCGTCGCATGGTGGCTGGTGCAATGAAATCTCTACCAAGATTCCTGCTTCCACCGTGAAGAATTTACAGGGCCACAAAAGCATATTAATGCCTCATCTTTGACCCAAGACACTTGGAAAACATTTCACCATCATTCGATACCTCACACTGGTCACTGAGAAACATTGCATAAAATCATCCACATTCCAGAACTACACACCTACCAAGAAGATACCATCCTTTGCTGGAAAAAGACTCTGCCATCCACTTTTTACAAGACCTGCTGAGGGGAGAAGCTTATGGAGCCCCCATACCAAACCAAGTAGCGCTCTACTGTCTTCCAGAAAACAGACCACCTACCTCCTTTGAGGGAAATCAATAAAGGACTGCTTTTTAGCAAATACCAGAGGTACTAGACTTTGGACGTAGTGTCTAACCCAAGATATCACCCTAATGCTTGTCAAATGTCTTATTAAAAAAAGAGCCTGCCTTCCTAACTTTTCCCCAGTATCTCACCCCCTTTCTCCTCTGAAAACAACTCAATATCTCATCTTTAATCAACTGACTTTATCTCAAGTCTAACAATTCGTTCAACCCCTTCCAAAAAGGCTTTTGTGCTCTCCACTCTAATGAAACAGCCATCACACTTGTTGCTAACTTTATTACCTCCACTCCCCACAACCACCTCTCATCTGTCCTCATTTTGCTTGATCTCGTTGCGGCTTTCTACACTGTGACCTCCCTGTCTACGTAGCACCGGAAGGACCTTTGCTATTGCAGTATCAACTCCTTCACCCTCTCTGTCCCTTCCTTTTCTGTTCACTGTCGATCTGACAGATCCTCTCCCACCCCACTACCTGCTGGTGTCACCCAGGACTCTGCCCTTGTCCTTTCTTTGTCTCAGTAGACCACTTCTTCCCTTCATGACTTCTTCTAATCTTGGTGTTATCTTATCATATCTATGTACAGACAATGTCAAAATCCTCTTGTCTTTCAGTCCTTCTACAATCACATGTATATGACTGTGTTACTGACATTCATCATTAAATGTCTCTACACTCCCTCATGCTGAACTCATCCAACAGTGAGGTTCTCTACATGGCCTCCTTGTCTGTGATTACCTTAACACTTGGCTTTATTTACTTCCATTTAAACACACAGACTTCTGCCGCATCCGCCCTGGAGTGGTCTTCAAACCCTTCATGTGGATGGAATCTTTATCACCACCTCAGCCTCTTTTGCAATACGTTAAATCTTAAACATATGCAAAATGCACCCTCGTATCCCTTTCTACACGGGTTAAAGTGATCAGTAATTTAGAATTTTTGAATAGTCTTCCACTGGGCTCTCCTCATTAATTCTTAGTTTTCCTAGACAAAGTCTTAAAATTTGCCTCTACCGTACTTCACAGTCTACCAGTGCTTTATTTGAGCCGGTGGTTTCTGTTGCTTGGCACCAACACCAGCCCTTATGACAGCTGCCACATGGTGGCGATGTTTGTGCAATTAAAAGGAGCACCCTTGACCTTCCTGGTGGCTCAGTGGACTAATGCATCCACTGTCGGGGCCTGTGTTCAACCTCATGGTCACAGGTTAAAATCCTGGTGGGTCTACTCAGCCTTTCATCCTTCTGAGATCGATAACATGAGTACTATTAAATTGGGTTACAATAAACATCTGTTATTCAGTGCCAAGATACCCTTGGGTGAATGTGCGTTTTACAAATACAATGTATCTTATTGGTGGGTGTTATGGGTGGAAAGATGGATAGATATGTGGATATATTGATAGGTTAGAGTATGGAACTATATTTTAAATTATGAATGGATTAAAGAAGGTATAGCTGAATGGGTGAGTGGTTGCAAAGGTGAAAGGAAGAACAGATGGTTGAATGGATAAATGGAAGGGCAAGATTAAAGATTGAATAGATATTGGAAGGAGGGAGAAAGTGTGCATGGAACTCTTCTAAGGCCGGCCATGTTCATTGCTTGATTCAAAGTGGGGGGTATCTTAAGTCTCTGGCTACTTCCTTGCACCCAATCCTTTCATTGTTCTGTCTGCCGCCAAGAATACGTGTCTCACTGAATGAATAGTTGCAGCTATGCATAGTTCAAATCATACAGCACGGCACAGCACAGTGAAAATGACATGCACACCTCTGGCTGTGTGAGGTAGATGGCACAACATGCCACATCACAGTGCAACATGTCATGAAATGCACATCTCTGGCTGTGTGGGGTAGAGGGCAGAGCACGCCACAGCACAGAGCAACATGTCATGAAATGCACACCTCTGGCTGTGTGGGGTAGAGGGCAGAGCACGCCACAGCACAGTACAACATGTCAGGAAATGCACACCTCTGGTTGTGTGGGGTAGAGGGCACAACATGCCACAGCACAGTGCAACATGTCATGAAATGCACACCTCTGGCTGTGTGGGGTAAAGGGCAGAGCACGCCACAGCACAGTGCAACGTGTCATGAAATGCACACCTCTGGCTGTGTGAGGTAGATGGCACAACATGCCACAGCACAGTGCAACATGTCATGAAATGCACACCTCTGGTTGTGTGGGGTAGAGGGCAGAGCACGCCACAGCACAGTGCAACATGTCATGAAATGCACACCTCTGGCTGTGTTGGGTAGAGGGCAGAGCACGCCACAGCACAGTGCAACATGTCATGAAATGCACACCTCTGGCTGTGTGAGGTAGATGGCACAACATGTCACAGCACAGTGCAACATGTCATGAAATGCACACCTCTGGCTGTGTTGGGTAGAGGGCAGAGCACGCCACAGCACAGTGCAACATGTCATGAAATGCACACCTCTGGCTGGGTGGGGTAGAGGGCAGAGCACGCCACAGCACAGAGCAACATGTCATGAAATGCACACCTTTGGCTGTGTGGGGTAGAGGGCAGAGCACGCCACAGCACAGTGCAACATGTCATGAAATGCACACCTCTGGCTGTGTGGGGTAGAGGGCACAACATGCCACAGCACAGTGCAACATGTCAGGAAATGCATACCTCTGGCGTGGCGGTGTGGGGTAGATGGCACAGCATGCCACAGCACAGTGCAACATGTCAGGAAATGCACACCTCTGGCTGTGTGAGGTAGATGGCACAACATTCCACAGCACAGTGCAACATGTCATGAAATGCACACCTCTGGCTGTGTGGGGTAGAGGGCAGAGCACGCCACAGCACAGAGCAACATGTCATGAAATGCACACCTCTGGCTGTGTGGGGTAGAGGGCAGAGCACGCCACAGCACAGTGCAACATGTCAGGAAATGCACACCTCTGGTTGTGTGGGTTAGAGGGCACAACATGCCACAGCACAGTGCAACATGTCATGAAATGCACACCTCTGGTTGTGTGGGGTAAAGGGCAGAGCACGCCACAGCACAGTGCAACATGTCATGAAATGCACACCTCTGGCTGTGTGAGGTAGATGGCACAACATGCCACAGCACAGTGCAACATGTCATGAAATGCACACCTCTGGCTGTGTGGGGTAGAGGGCAGAGCACGCCACAGCACAGTGCAACATGTCATGAAATGAACACATCTGGCTGTGTTGGGTAGAGGGCAGAGCACGCCACAGCACAGTGCAACATGTCATGAAATGCATGAAATGAATGCCCTCCCTCTCTATCTTCGCTCCACGCCGACAGTGACTGTTTTCAAAAAACACCTGAAAACTCACCTATTCACGAGTGTAGGCTAGGAGGATCCCCGATGTCTTGTTCTCTGCCGATTTGTCCCTTTCCCCGCGCCAGGATACTCACCAGTAACAGAGCGCGTTACAAAACGGTTTATAACATAACATTATAACATAACACACCTCTGGCTGTGTGAGGTAGATGGCACAACATGCCACAGCACAGTGCAACATGTCATGAAATGCACACCTCTGGCTGTGTGGGGTAGAGGGCAGAGCACGCCACAGCACAGTGCAACATGTCATGAAATGCACACCTCTGGCTGGGTGGGGTAGAGGGCAGCGCACGCCACAGCACAGAGCAACATGTCATGAAATGCACATCTTTGGCTGTGTGGGGTAGAGGGCAGAGCACGCCACAGCACAGTGCAACATGTCATGAAATGCACACATCTGGCTGTGTGGGGTAGAGGGCACAGCATACCACAGCACAGTGCAACATGTCAGGAAATGCACACCTCTGGCGGTGTGGGGTAGATGGCACAGCATGCCACAGCACAGTGCAACATGTCAGGAAATGCACACCTCTGGCTGTGTGGGGTAGAGGGCAGAGCATGCCACAGCACAGTGCAACATGTCATGAAATGCACACCTCTGGCTGTGTTGGGTAGAGGGCACAACATGCCACAGCACAGTGCAACATGTCAGGAAATGCACACCTCTGGCTGTGTGAGGTAGATGGCACAACATGCCACAGCACAGTGCAACATGTCATGAAATGCACACCTCTGGCTGTGTGGGGTAGAGGGCAGAGCACGCCACAGCACAGAGCAACATGTCATGAAATGCACACCTCTGGCTGTGTGGGGTAGAGGGCAGAGCACGCCACAGCACAGTGCAACATGTCAGGAAATGCACACCTCTGGCTGTGTGGGGTAGAGGGCACAACATGCCACAGCACAGTGCAACATGTTATGAAATGCACACCTCTGGCTGTGTGGGGTAAAGGGCAGAGCACGCCACAGCACAGTGCAACATGTCATGAAATGCACACCTCTGGCTGTGTGAGGTAGATGGCACAACATGCCACAGCACAGTGCAACATGTCATGAAATGCACACCTCTGGCTGTGTGGGGTAGAGGGCAGAGCACGCCACAGCACAGTGCAACATGTCATGAAATGCACACCTCTGGCTGGGTGGGGTAGAGGGCAGAGCACGCCACAGCACAGAGCAACATGTCATGAAATGCACACCTTTGGCTCTGTGGGGTAGAGGGCAGAGCACGCCACAGCACAGTGCAACATGTCATGAAATGCACACCTCTGGCTGTGTGGGGTAGAGGGCACAACATGCCACAGCAACGTGCAACATGTCAGGAAATGCACACCTCTGGCGGTGTGGGGTAGATGGCACAGCATGCCACAGCACAGTGCAACATGTCAGGAAATGCACACCTCTGGCTGTGTGGGGTAGAGGGCAGAGCACGCCACAGCACAGTGCAACATGTCATGAAAGGCACACCTCTGGCTGTGTGGGGTAGAGGGCAGAGCACGCCACAGCACAGTGCAACATGTCATGAAATCCACACCTCTGGCTGTGTGGGGTTGAGAGCAGAGCACGCCACAGCACAGTGCAACATGTCATGAAATGCACACATGTGGCTGTGTGAGGTAGAGGGCAGAGCACGCCACAGCACAGTGCAACATGTCATGAAATCCACACCTCTGGCTGTGTGGGGTTGAGGGCAGAGCACGCCACAGCACAGAGCAAAATGTCATGAAATCCACACCTCTGGCTTTGTGGGGTTGAGGGCAGAGCACGCCACAGCACAGAGCAACATGTCATGAAATCCACACCTCTGGCTTTGTGGGGTTGAGGGCAGAGCACGCCACAGCGCAGCACAACATGTCATGAAATGCACACCTCTGGCTATGTGAGGTAGAGAGCACAACATGCCACAGCACAGCACAACATGTAATGAAATGCACACCTGGCTGTGTGGGGTAGAGGGCAGAGCACGCCACAGCACAGTGCAACATATCATGAAATGCACACCTCTGGCTGTGTGGCGTAAAGGGCAGAGCACGCCTCAGCACAGTGCAACATGTCATGAAATGCACACCTCTGGCGGTGTGGGGTAGAGGGCAGAGCACGCCACAGCACAGTGCAACATATCATGAAATGCACACCTCTGGCTGTGTGGCGTAAAGGGCAGAGCACGCCTCAGCACAGTGCAACATGTCATGAAATGCACACCTCTGGCGGTGTGGGGTAGAGGGCAGAGCATGCCACAGCACAGTGAACATGTCATGAAATGCACACCTCTAGCTGTGTGGGGTGAGGGCAGAGCACGCCACAGCACAGTGCAACATAACATGACATACAAACAGTCACTTAATAAGGACTCCAGACTGATGGTGTGTCCTTTCCTCTCTGGGAGCCCCGACTCTTCCATGGCTAAGAAAGCAGCCCTGGGGTGAATCTATCAAGGGTTCATGGAAGCTTCTGTCTCAACGTAACCACTTCAGCAGAACTCTCAAAGGACGTGAACACCCCTTCCTGCCAGCACCCCCTATGAAAGCATCCACCCAGGGACCCTTCTGCAGACTTGGCACTGGTTGGCATCCTTTCCAGTCATAGGGGCCTCTAGCCAGGCATTCACTCTCTGGCAGTGCCAATTGTATGATTTGGCAGCACCCACACAGCTAGGGGGGGCGCCCTTAGTTGTGACACGGGTGGGACCCCCTTGCACCGGAAGGGAAAATCTAGTGGACCGGGATGATGATATCATCACGGAGTGCGCAAGGCCCATCAGGGGCCATTTAAGGATACCCTCTTTGTCCCCTCCAGTATGCCCAGGAAGGTGTGGACCTCTGGCGATCAATACCCACCAATCTCCAGAAATGCGGGGTCCGAGGCAGCAAAATAGCGGGGGATACCAAGAAGTGGATTCTAGGACTGACTGACCCCTGGGCGGGGTGGCATTCCTTTAGTCACTTGGCTGGCGGGAGGGGGGTTCTGACCTGTTGGTACTCCTAGACTGTCCTGCCCTACCCGAGATGCCCAGCTTTGGAACTGTGGGGGCTGCGCCTATCTACAAATACACTTGCGGAACCAATGCGTTATGCAGTCGCCTGGATTGGTAGTTCCTTCCAGTATGGAGGGTTGGGGAAATGCTGCTACCAATGCTTGCTTGTCAATGTTTTCCACTAGTAATGCACAGATACCCTGGGTGGAACTCGAAGGACAGTGCAAATTGGGCCCTGCTGGCACAATGAGCACAGGAGATTTATTGACAATGTACGTGCTCTTGATGATTGCTGCAATGTATATAATGTAAATACGTTATTTTGCCTAATGTAACCTTCTGGCTTATTGCATCTGATTATCTTACACATGACTTTAAGAGAAAATTCTTGATGATGCTTATGCTTGATGACCAAAGTTTAATGTGAAGTTGTAAATAAAAGGCTACGCTGTGGATGAACCACAAACCTGTTTGGTCTCTCACTGGTGCATGATAGTAGGGGTGAGTTAGGAATTGCGGGGCGAATCGCACGTTGTGCACATAGTATGTAAAGAGAGCCGCTGAGTGCTGAAACTGACCAGGCTGGGCAATACCTGTAAAACAGGGTGCCCATTCAAATCCTTGCATTACATGATTTTGGAGATGCATCAAATTCTGAATAATTGTGGATTTCTTGCCTATTCCATATCACTCCATATATTCTATTGATTGTAGAAAATATGTTTCCTCAGCTGAAACTGATCAACTACTATAAAAATGCCTCCAAAGATAGGGTGGCTCTCGAGATGTTACCTACCCGACTTCCCACTGCCCATTGCTGCATTTCAAGACAGACAGTGCTACTGCACCGAGGGGAACACTAGTGTGTTTTGTCTTCAGCAGGAACCCAAAAACACTGCATGGGTAAAATTGCGATTTTTTTGTGAAAGAATTTTACTGGAACATTTTTAGCAGTGGTTCTATGCTAGGATCCAACAAATAATGAAAGTGATATAAAACGGTGTTGGGAGTACAAGTATTAGTGTCAACTTTAAAAATATATATCTTTTTTAATGACCCAATAAAAGTTCTGTATCATTGTTCACTCTACAACACAATGTTCTAGAAAAAAAGGTTTTCTATAGGACCCTATCTGAAGTCAGAAGATCTGCTAAGTCAGGTTTTCAGCTCTGAACGATTCAGGAAGCTCGCGTGTGCTCTTCAACCTACCCTGTGCTATTCACAACGCCTGAAAAGAGGAGCTCAGCCTAACATGCTAGCATGAAGGTTAAGAAAGCATAATACAACCAACTGGCTAACATCACCAACAATTCTTTTAGAGTACAATGCCGAAGATTTCTAGTTTGACCTCTGTAAATTCATAGGGGATGTCAGCTGGATCCTTCACAGTGTACCCACCTAAACCAGGTACACCTTGGGTTCAACTTTTCACTTCGATCACGTGTTAAAATCCTGCATACCTCTTATCATTAGTTATCAACCGTGTAAAGTGTACCGAGATCCTCCTTTCATCTACACATCCCTTCCACTAGGGCGCAGCGCAATGTGCATGAATGGATAAAAAGGACCATTTGCTAAATGTTACAAATTGGATTGTTGTGAGCTCTGGTCAAGCATCAACCACAATCCTTGTCAGGGTGAGGCACAAGCCAACCCCAAATTAACCTGTGCTCAACCCACTGGTAGCTTGGCACAGAACGGTCAGGCCTAAAAGTCAATGTGTAAAGTATTTGTGCAACATTTCAGACAGCAACACAGTGAAAAACACTGCACAAAAACATCCCACACGTTGGCGAGAGATGCGAGAGCCTGCACCGAGGATGCGTCGTGCAGTAGTGCTTTCGAAGGTGATGCAGGCTGCAGTGGCGAGGTGGGTCTTTGCGATGGGTCTAATCCACGGAGCAGCAGAGATGCATTGGGTCTGCTTCGGATCGTGCCACACAGCAGAGGAGATGCATGAGTTCTGCTGGTACCACAGAGGTTTGAAAAGCAACTTAAGCCCGCTTCCAAGGGCCCAGCAATGGGGTGGCACCACTTGGCAGGGTAGACTCACAGATGGCAGAGTCCCGGTGCAGATGCAAGGTTGTTGGAAGTCTTTTATATCTCTGAGGCTTCAGATCAGGAGGCAGCCAACTAGCCCTTGGAGTTTCTCTTGGCTCTGGGTTTAAGTGATGCCGGTCCAGTCCTTCTCACAAAGGCAAGACGGCAGCAGGTCAGCACAGCAAAGCAGGAGTCAAACAGTGTAGCAGTTCAGAAGAGTGGGTGGCGGTCCATGTAGCAGCACAACAGTCCTACTTCCTGGCAGCCAAAGATCCAGAGGTGTAGTGAGGTGGTGGTGTCTGAGGTCCTTCGTTTATACACAGTTGTGCCTTTGAACTGGGAAGAAGCCTCTAGAGACATGCCTTTGAAGTTCAGGAATGCCCTGCCTTCCCTGGCTCCAGATTAACTACAGGGGGTATACAGCCCTTTGTGTGGAGACAGGATATAGCCTATTCAGGTGTTAGTGAGGCTGGGCCCAGCCCCGTTCTAACATCTTGCCACTGATGGCCCACCCAGTCACATCTAGGCTCCCATTGTGTGTGGCAGTCTAGGAGGACTACACAAAGTCCAAATGCCAACTACACCCAGTCATGTGACGAGAGACAGAATGCATACACCAAATTGCTGAAGACAGAACTTTCTAAAAGTTGCATTTTCAGAATTTTAAATTAAAATCTGACTTCCCCGTAAATTAGAATTTAAATTAGGATTCCAGAGACACCGATCATGAACCTGTTATCTCTTCCTATTTGGGTATTACACTTATAAAATGTAATAAGGCAACTCCAATGTTATCCTATAGCAGAGATAGGGCTTGAAATTGTGAAAAATAAATGTAAAAGTTTTTCACTACCAGGATAAGTAAAATTGAAAAGCATATGTTCAACTTTTTAAATGCACTGCACCCTACGCTTGGGGCTGTCTAGGGCCTACCTTGGAGGTAACCTATATGTATTAAAAAAGAAGGTTTGGGCCTGGTAACAAGTTTATTTTTCCAGGTTGACATGGCAGGTTAAAAATACACCAACAGGCTCTACAATGGCAGGCCTGAGACATGTTTGAAGGGCTTCTTAAGTGTGCAGCACAATCAGTGCAGCAGGGTCACTGGTAGCCTTCAATATACAGATCCCGGGCACATGTACTGCCCTTTAGGAGGGACTTATAAGTAAATCATATTTGCCAAGTGAGCATAAGACAGTGTTACCATGTTTTGGGGAAAGAGCACAATCACTTTACCACGGGTTAGCAGTCGTAAAGTACAGCAGAGTCTCAAGGCCATCAAAGACTAAATCAGCTAAAAAAGGAGGTCTGAAGGCAAAAAGTAATGGGGAAACCAAACCAAGGATGCTAGGCCTAACACTATACCTTAGTGAGATCCTAAGAGAGTGATTGGTGGTATAGTGCTGGTAGATCAACAACATATGCACAATTGTGGCAGGCCCCGGACTGGCCGTAGCGGGCACCGGGCAATCCCCCGGTGCGCCGCACAGGTGGGGCACGGTTTTAGGCCCCTGGGGGCCGTTTTTGTTACAGCAACATCGTCCCTGTAACAAAATCGGCCGAAAACCGGCCCCAGCAAAGAGCCCGGCAGTACCCCCAACCACCCGGTTGGGGGGGGGGGGGCTTGGGGAGGGGGGGCTGCCGAGCACTTTGCCGGGGCCGGTTTTAGTTCTCAGTCCGGCCATGGTGGCACTGCATTGGTGGGCCCAAGTGGCAAGGGCAGCCTTGAGGTTAAGATCCACCTCAGCTGCGCTTTCAGAAGAAGTTGAGTTTGGGTGGGTGGGGGGACAGAGGGGTAAGCTAGGGGTGTAGCTTCCATTGCTGTGGTAAGTGCAGTGGACCGCGGCGTGGGCGCCGCACTGAACCCTGATTATTGTTGTATTTCACAGGCATTTCAAAAGCAGACTGGAGACCCATTTCCTTCCTTGCACCTGGGCCCGTGACACATTGGCTACGCCACTGGGGTAGGCAGCGTCATCCTGTGGAGAGCATGAAAGGTGCAGACATCTTTAAATGCACCATTACCGGGAGCTCAACAGGGAGCCCGTACGCGGTCGGCGCAGCGTCTGATGTGTACGCTGATGACGCACGCCGCAGCCCCTTGAGCGGGCCTTGCTGTACGGGGAGGGAGGATGCTGCTAAAAGCGCGCACTGGTGGGCAGAGATTCCACGATCGGCGACGCAGGAACAGAGAAAGTGCCGCGCGCGTCATCCCGGACAATGCGGCTCCCTTCGGCCATGTTCTGCTCCGCCCCCTCGCGGCTCTCTTCTTTCCGTCTCTGTTGTAGTGATGCGGGAGCGCGGCCCTTTCTCTGCTTTCCAAAGGCTGCCGCCGACGTTCACTGGGTTTCTGGGCTTAAGAACAACAGGCAGCGGGGCCGAAAATAGCCCGGACTGACGATGTCTGCCCGTGAGGAGCCATCAGCCCGCCTTAGAGGCTTGTGAGGGACACGTGGGCGGGCAGGTGAGGCTCAGGTGAGCGGGAGCGGGCCGACCTGGGACCGCAGCCCCGCCACGCTCTGCAGGACTGACGTGTGGGGCCATCACAACGCCTCTGAGTCATAGTGACTCAAACACACACAGCCTGCATGGAAAACCTAACTAAACATGAAACACGTGTATTGATACACAAACTCAGATAAAACAACGACAAGGACACGAAGCACAACCAATGACACACACACACACTCTTACATAAAACAATACACAAAAACAGATGCACAAATACAAGCTCGCAAATATACAAAACTTGCACATATAGACACACACAAAAAAACACGTGAAATGTCAATGTCCAGACACTTGGAGCAAATACACAAAGCAACCACCAACTGCCCAAACACACACTAATTATACACAAACGCACGAAAACATCCACATTCATATATAAAACTAACACATCCACATAATCACACATAGAAGTACGCAAAGCAAACTCGTGCATGCACAATTTTGAAAACCATAAACAAAGACGGACGGACACACGCGGTTAAAGACAAAAAGAAGCCCACCCACCAGTGGATAAAATAGAGATGCAGACGGTGGAGTCTATGATTGCAATGATTAATTGTTGAGTGATGCATCGCTCTCGCGTGTGAGACAACAAAGCACATCTGAAAAGATAACACCAAAGAAAAATCAAAATACATTTCAGTCATTGAAGCATGTGAAGCCAGCGGAGAGGACATCAGAAGAGGGTCTTGCCCCGCTGCCATCTTCCTGGGGCCAGGTGTCCAAATGAGCATCAAATAAATTGTCCCTGGGAACATTTCCTGTAGTGCCCGGATGTAGCCAGGAGAAGGGGCGACCAACTTTAATTCATTCCCAGGAGAACTGGGTGCATTTTTGCAAACTTTGGCTGTGCAGTACATTAGAAACTTGTCCACTTTCCCCCAAAAATATACCCAAAGAAAATTACGAAAACAAATATATTATTAAACAAGCATTTGCAATGCAATAGGTCTCGCATTAGGACAGTTTGAGCTATTGGTATTGTAAATGACTTTTTTTATTTATGTTTTGTTTTTGAAAATAGCGAATTTAATAGCTTTGTCATTTACAATGCCAATAGTTATAACTTTCGCAAATGTGACACCTATAGCATTTGTAATGCAGTATGTGTTGTATTTACGTGACTTACATGTATTGAGATTAAAAATAACAATGGCTTTTATTTTTTTTAAATAATGAACACTTAAATAAATGTTATTGTAATTTATAATGGCAATAGGTTAAACTTTTGTAAATAACTTTTGTCAAGATTATGTTCAGTGTATTTTATTGTGATGAAAATCCAAGAACAGTAGTGAAATATTAACATCTTTTTGTTACATTTGTAATAAAGCTTGAATGTTCTTCATTCTGCGTGGCTGTTCATTGAAGAGGCATCACAACAGATTCGTACTCCTCCTCCACAAAAGGCACCCACCTAGTCATATTGGAAATATATGTAGTCTGTAACCAAGCCATCCAATAGGATAATTGGAGGAGGGAGCCAACTCCAGGTGCAGATGAATTAATAGTATGATCAAGCTCCCAGCCACTGCTGTAATCAATTATTAGATCCCACCTGTATGGAGATCGGGGGCATCAGGGAGAACCAAGATGTAATAAATACAAGGAGCATGCACTTCCTTCGAAATTAGGGAAAATGCGTTAAAAAAAGTGATGCAATTGCAGCGCAAAGAGGAGCAAGGGGCTGTAAATCTGCCCCGTAGTACTTAATCTCCAATTCGTAAAATGCTCAAGCCAACATTAGGTAATATTACAGTAAGGCAATAAACCATACATTTTTAAAAACCATTACCTTTGCTAATGGTGCTAGCTTATATGCAAAGTCAACCAGAAAGACGTGGCAGAGAGTATATCACTACACAGCAACCACAGAGATTCCACATTTACAAACCCGTCACTAGACTACTGCAAATTTAGAATTTATAATAAACCGTTTATTTATGAAAGACTGAGAAGAGATGATTAGGAAAGATAAGCAGTTTGTAGCCACAAATTTAGTCCGTTGTTTAGGAAAACAAAGGATTCATTTAAACTCAGTTATAAGCACATAGGTTCTGGAATTACGTTTGCCCCCCAAAGCCTCCCTAGACCAAGGCTAGACACTTCCTGTCAGGTAGCCTTTTCCGGACGGACCACCAGTGCGCATTATTTTACATCGCGTCCCGGAAGCTTCGGTTTTCTGAGCAGGTTGTGTCACTTCCGTTTTTTTCCGACCCGGATGCTTTTCGAGCTGGAGTGTTTGTGAAGATGGAGCCGGAGGGACCGCTGGTGGGTCAAGAAGAGGAAGGTAACGTTCGGGGCTTCAGAGTGTTGAGGGAGGGGGACTTGGGTCTAGGGGGTCGCATGGGACATGTGGGAGATGGTAACGTTCTGTTGGGGGCTTGCAGGAAGCAGCAAGATACCAGGATATTGGCTTGTGTTGGTGTCGGGGGAGGTGCGCTGGTGAGGTCGTGGTAGATTAGGCAGCAAAGTTGATGCCCTTCAAACATTTTATTTAGTGATGTGGTAGTGTGCTTGGTTAGAAGAGTGGTGAATTCATTTCAGGGGTGATCGAGAGTCCATTTGAGTTAATTACTGGCCAAACTCGAAGAATGCAAGTACATGCCTGAGGCGGTAGCGCATAAGTGAGAAAGACAAGGATTTGGGATGCAATACTAAAATGTAGAGGGGCTTCAGTGGCAGTTTAGGGTGTAAAGCCCAGTTGGTGATAAAAATAGGATGGTCTGCTGTGTGTGTGTGCGCGCGATTGTGTGTGCGTGTGTGTGTGCGGGTGTGTGTGTGTGTGTGTTAGCCGCTTCCTGGTAATGTGGGACAGGGGATATGCACAGCGCCGGGCTGGGCGTGCGCGCCCACGAGGTAAAATCGCCGAGGGAAAGCGCGTGCACACCCCCTGTCCTCCATTCCTGGCAAACCCACAGCAATAGGTCTTTCGCTGGAGCTCCTCTCACAGCAGCACGGTCTCGCCTATTGGGTAGTGGTCTCCCTCATTGGAAAACAGCCTTCGCCGTCTTTCTCTTCTCTCAAAGCAGCACACTCTCGCCTATTGGATAGTGGTCTCTTCACTGGAAAGCAGCCTACACCATATTTCTCTCCTCTCACAGCAGCATGGTCTCGCCTATTGGATAGTGGTCTCCCTCACTGGAAAGCACCCTTCACCCTCTATCTCTCTTCTCACAGCAGCATGGTCTCGCCTATTGGATAGTGGTCGGTCTCCCTCATAGGAAAACAGCCTTCACTGTCTTTCTTCCTCTCTCACAGCAGCCCACCTCCGTGAGATGGTCTTGCTCACTATAGAGGGGTCTCCCTCAGTGGAAAGCAGCTTCGACCATCTATTCTCCTCCCTCACAGCAGCCTTTCACTGTAACATGGTCTCGCTCATTGCACAGAGGTCTCTCTCACTTGAAAGCAGCCTTCACCATCTTTCTTCTTCTCTCATAGCAGCACGGTCTCGCCTATTGGATAGTTGTCTCCCTCACTCGAAAGCAGCCTTCACCATATTTCTCTCCTCTCACGGCAGCATGGTCTCGCCTATTGGATAGTGGTCTCCCTCACTGGAAAGTAGCCTTCACCATATTTCTCTCCTCTCATAGCAGCACGGTCTCGCCTATTGGATAGTGGTCTCCCTCACTGGAAAGCAGCCTTCACCATCTTTCTCTCCTCTCACAGCAGCACAGTCTCGCCTATTGGATAGTGGTCTCCCTCACTGGAAAGCAGCCTTCACCATCTTTCTCTCCTCTCACAGCAGCACGCACTCGCCTATTGGATAGTGGTCTCCCTCACTGGAAAGCAGCCTTCACCATCTTTCTCTCCTCTCACAGCAGCACAGTCTCGCCTATTGGATAGTGGTCTCCCTCACTGGAAAGCAGCCTTCACCATCTTTCTCTTCTCTCACAGCAGCACGGTCTCACCTATTGGATAGTGGTCTCCCTCATTGGAAAACAGCCTTCGCCGTCTTTCTTCCTCTCTCACAGTAGCACGGTCTCACCTATTGGATAGTGATCTCCCTCACTGGAAAGCAGCCTTCACCATCTTTCTTTCTCTCTCACAGCAGCACGGTCTCGCCTATTGGATAGTGGTCTCCCTCACTGGAAAGCAACCTTCACCACCTTTCTTTCTCTCTCACAGCAGCACGGTCTCGCCTATTGGATAGTGGTGTCCCTCACTGGAAAGCAGCCTTCGACGTCTTTCTTCCTCTCACAGCAGCACAGTCTCTCCTATTGGATTGTGGTCTCCCTCACTGGAAAGCAGCCTTCACCATATTTCTCTCCTCTCACAGCAGCACGGTCTCGCCTATTGGATAGTGGTCTCCCTCACTGGAAAGCAGCCTTCAACATATTTCTCTCCTCTCACAGCAGCACAGTCTCTCCTATTGGATTGTGGTCTCCCTCACTGGAAAGCAGCCTTCACCATATTTCTCTCCTCTCACAGCAGCACTGTCTCGCCTATTGGATAGTGGTCTCCCTCACTGGAAAGCAGCCTACACCATCTTTCTCTCCTCTCACAGCAGCACGGTCTCGCCTATTGGATAGTGGTCTCCCTCACTGGAAAGCAGCCTACAACATCTTTCTCTCCTTTCACAGCAGCACGGTCTCGCCTATTGGATAGTGGTCTCCCTCATTGGAAAACAGCCTTCGCCGTCTTTCTTTCTCTCTCACAGCAGCACGGTCTCGCCTATCGGATAGTGGTCTACCTCACTGGAAATCAGCCTTCACCATTTTTCTTTCTCTCTCACAGCAGCACGGTCTCGCCTATTGGATAGTGGTCTCCCTCACTGGAAAGCAGCCTTCACCATATTTCTTTCTCTCGCACAGCAGCTAGGTCTCGCCTATTGGTTAGTGGTCTCCCTCACTGGAAAGCAGCCTTCACCATTTTTCTTTCTCTCTCACAGCAGCACGGTCTCACCTATTGGATAGTGGTCTCCCTCACTGGAAAGCAGCCTTCGCAGTCTTTCTTCCTCTCTCACAGCAGCCCACCTCTGTGCCATGGTCTTTCTCACTATAGAGTGGTCTCCCTCAGTGGAAAGCAGCCTCCACCATCTATTCTCCTCCCTCACAGCAGCCTGTCACTGTCACATGGTCTCGCTCATTGCACAGAGGTCTCTCTCACTAGAAAGCAGCCTTCACCATCTTTCTTCTTCTCTCACAGCAGCACGGTCTCGCCTATTGGATAGTGGTCTCCCTCACTGGAAAGCAGCCTTCGCCATCTTTCTCTACTCTCACAGCAGCAGGGTCTCGCCTATTGGATAGTGGTCTCCCTCATTGGAAAACAGCCTTCAACGTCTTTTTCCTCTCTCACAGCAGCCAACATCTGTGCCATGGTCTTGCTCACTATAGAGGGGTCTCCCTCAGTGGAAAGCAGCCTCCACCATCTTTTCTCCTCCCTCACAGCAGCCTTTCACTGTAACATGGTCTCGCCATTGCACAGAGGCCTCTCTCATTAGAAAGCAGTCTTCACCATCTTTTTTCTTCTCTCACAGCAGCACGGTCTCGCCTATTAGATAGTGGTCTCCCTCACTGGAAAGCAGCCTTCACCATATTTCTCTCCTCTCACAGCAGCACGGTCTCGCTTATTGGATAGTGGACTTCCTCACTGGAAAGCAGCCTTCACCATCTTTCTCTCCTCTCACAGCAGCACGCTCTCGCCTATTGGATAGTTGTCTACCTCACTGGAAAGCAGCCTTCACCATCTTTCTCTCCTCTCACAGCAGCACGGTCACGCCTATTGGATAGTGGTCTCCCTCACTGGAAGGCAGCCTACACCATCTTTCTCTCCTCTCACTGCAGCACGGTCTCGCCTATTGGATAGTGGTCTCCCTCATTGGAAAACAGCCTTCGCCGTCTTTCTTCCTCTCTCACAGCAGCACGGTCTCGCCTATTGGATAGTGGTCTACCTCACTGGAAAGCAACCTTCACCATCTTTCTTTTTCTCTCTCACAGCAGCATTGTCTCGCCTATTGGATAGTGGTCTCCCTCACTGGAAAGCAGCCTTCACCATCTTTCTTTCTCTCTCACAGCAGCACGGTCTCGCCTATTGGACAGTGGTCTCCCTCATTGGAAAGCAGCCTTCGCCGTCTTCCTCTCCTCTCCCACAGCAGCCCACCTCTGTGCCATGGTCTTGCTCACTATAGAGGGGTCTCCCTCAGTGCAAAGCAGCCTCCATCATCTATTCTCCTCCCTCACAGCAGCCTTTCACTGTAACATGGTCTCGCTCATTGCACAGACGCATCTCTCATTAGAAAGTAGTCTTCACCATCTTTCTTTCTCTCTCAAACAGCACAGTCTCGCCTATTGGATAGTGGTCTCCCTCACTGGAAATCAGCCTTCACCATCTATCTTTCTCTCTCACAGCAGCACGGTCTCGCCTATTGGATAGTGGTCCCCCTCACTGGAAGGCAGCCTTCACCATCTTTCTTTCTCTCTCACAGCAGCATGGTCTCGCCTATTGGTTAGTGGTCTCCCTCACTGGAAAGCAGCCTTCACCATCTTTCTGTCTCTCTCACAGCAGCACGGTCCCGCCTATTGGATAGTGGTCTCCCTCACTGGAAAGCAGCCTTCGCCGTCTTTCTTCCTCTCTCACAGCAGCCCACCTCTGTGCCAAGGTCTTGCTCACTATTGAGGGGTCTCCCTCAGTGGAAAGCAGCCTCCACCATCTATTTTCCTCTCTCACAGCAGCCTTTCACTGTCACATGGTCTCGCTCATTGCACAGAGGTCTCTCTCACTAGAAAGCAGCCTTCACCATCTTTCTTCTTCTCTCACAGCAGCACAGTCTCGCCTATTGGATAGTGGTCTCCCTCACTGGAAAGCAGCCTTCACCATCTTTCTCTACTCTCACAGCAGCACGATCTCGCCTTTTGGATAGTGGTCTCCCTCATTGGAAAACAGCCTTCGCAGTCTTTCTTCCTCTCTCACAGCAGCCCACATCTGTACCATGGTCTTGCTCACTATAGAGGGGTCTCCCTCAGTGGAAAGCAGCCTCCACCATCTATTTTCCTCCCTCACAGCAACCTTTCACTGTAACATGGTCTCGCTCATTGCACAGAGGTCTCTCTCACTAGAAAGGAGTCTTCACCATCTTTCTTCTTCTCTCACAGCAGCACGGTCTCGCATATTGGATAGTGGTCTCCCTCACTGGAATGCAGCCTTCACCATATTTCTCTCCTCTCACAGCAGCACGGTCTCCCCTATTGGATAGTGGTCTCCCTCACTGGAAAGCAGCCTTCACCATCTTTCTCTCCTCTTACAGCAGCATGGTCTCGCCTATTGGATAGTGGTCTCCCTCACTGGAATGCAGCCTTCACCATCTTTCTCTCCTCTCACAGCAGCACGTACTCGCCTATTGGATAGTTGTCTCCCTCACTGAAAAGCAGCCTTCACCATCTATCTCTCCTCTCACAGCAGCACAGTCTCGCCTATTTGATAGTGGTCTCCCTCACTGGAAAGCAGCCTTGGCCCTTCACCATCTTTCTCTCCTCTAACAGCAGCACGCTCTCGCCTATTGGATAGTGGTCTCCCTCACTGGAAAGCAGCCTTCGCCGTCTTTCTTCCTCTCTCACAGCAGCCCACCTCTGTGTCATGGTCTTGCTCACTATTGAGGGTCTCCCTCAGTGGAAAGCAGTCTCCACCATCTATTTTCCTCCCTCACAGCAGCCTTTCACTGTCACATGGTCTCGCTCATTGCACAGAGGTCTCTCTCACTAGAAAGCAGCCTTCACCATCTTTCTTCTTCTCTCACAGCAGCACGGTCTCGCCTATTGGAAAGTGGTCTCCTTCACTGGACTGGCCAACATCTGCACTGGTAGAGACAGTGAGAAGTCAGTGACTGTTTTTAAAGAGAAGGAGTAGAGTAAGTAGCATCTGCACTATCAGGAATTAATGGATGGAAGTCAACTTCTGTGCTATCTAAGTGAATAGACATCAGCAAACTTCTAAACTGTGAAAAAGTAAGGCTTCCGTGATAAACCTATACCTTCATTTCTAAACCAGAGAAGGGTTTCTTTGGTTCCATACAAAGATTATTTCTCCTGCAAATATGCATTTTAATTGGATGCAAAAGGATTTAACTTTTTCAATTATCAACTATCCTAACTATATCCAACAATATAATAGATAACATATAACTGAACATAAATTGAGCACATCCAGCAACCCTTTGAATGCTTGATCTAATATTTCATTCTCACGTTAATTGGTCAAACATTATCTTAGGTATAACTCTTCCTTATAGATAAACAATTACATTCAATTTGGGAAGTCTCGGATTGAAGCAATTATTTTTTATTTAAAGTAAATATGCCAAGGTAATATGTGTTTATCTTTTGTAGAATTAGAAAAGTGATGCAACCTTAAACTCTGAACACTTAACAATACAAAATCTTATATGATTGTATTATTAAAGCATCCTCTAACACCTTCTCTGTTGCCAAAACTCATAATGTGGAATTATATTTAAATCTGTTTAACTCATCTGGTCATTTAGCATCTATAGAGTAAAATAAATTGGTCAGAACAAACACCTCTAATCTACATTATATCAGATACTTTTGTAATATGGAGCTCTGACTGCAATTTTCTATAAAAACACTAAGGAAAATGTAATCTTGTCCTGTTTCTGGTTGGCTTCCAGTAGCTCTTTATCAGTATCAGTGTCTAGTTATAATTGTCCATGGATTAGAACATATTTAAAGCTAAGTTAGGCTCTTTATTACTTTAGCATTGAAAAAGTCATTCTGGTTCTTCGAAACACCTACTATACAAATGTTCAATTACTTAGATTTTTACACAAAGCTTGGGATGCATTAACAAAAATGATTGCAATTTGAGATCATACTCCCTTTAAAAATATTTGGGTAAATCATATGGATTGTCCTACCTATTACCAGTGCTCAAATTAAATTGTTTGATTTTCATGTTTGATCTGCCATACTTTCATTACTTTTAATCTAAAATATCCCAGTCTTTTATCTGTTCACACTTGTTTTTGCTATATGAAATCTTCCAACCTCTTTACACTTTTTATTTGTGAATTTACAATTGGATAGTTCATTTATCTAATGTGCTATAATTGATAAACTGCAATTGTCTGGCATAATTTATATATTTACTCCATTATGTTTCTGTACCTCATCTATATTTTTTCTTTTTTTAATTATTTAGCAATATTTTCACGTATTTACCTCACATTCTGTTTAATACTGTAGAATTGTTATAGTATTTTGTATTGTTCTTTTTGTCTTTATTATTACAAATATTAATAGAATGTTTGGAGCATAGAAGGTAAATAATACCTTTGAAGCTATCAAAGCCAAGAGACAGGTAAAAATATCAGTTTATGTGGAGAATATGAGGGATAAATCAACATCTGTGGTATCGAACAGACGAGACAGAAACCAACAACTGTACTGGAGAAGAGAAGAGACAGCCAAATAGGCAAAAACCGCCATTTGAGGTGTTGAAAAGAAGAGCCAGACATGAACCTCTCGAATTCGGAAGATAGAGGAACAAACACCTGTATCAGTGGAGAAGCGTGGCTCAGTGGTTAGAGGCGGCAGACCCAGAAGCTGAGATCGGCCGTGGACCAGGGTTCAATTCCCCGCCTCGGCGGGTCTCGGGCTCAAAAATTCCACGGAGTCGACAATTCTCGCTCTGGTGCCTATTCGACTCACGGGGTCACACTCTGCAACTCTGGGCAATAGCTTGCTTAATCTCCACTACGGCCCCTCGCGGCGGGATGCCTGGCTTTCACCTGGCCAGGGTATCTCACAGGGGAATACCTGGACGGGTTCCCTAAGCAAGCGCCTTGAGGCCCCTGGGTTAAAGTGCGCTATATAAATCAAAACACATTTACATTTACATTTACATATTGTCAAAGCAAAGGGACATATGACAGCATGCGTACTGTGAAAAAGAACAAAGCCACAGACCAAAATTAACACGTGTTCTGGAAGAGTCAACACGTGTCCTAAAAGAGAAGAGCAAATATCAACGTTTGCAGTCAGAGAGACGAGAAAAATCAACATCTGGAATAGAAAGGGGAAAAATCAACATCTGTTCAGCTAAAGCTCAGGGAAAGAAACAAACATCTGTACACAGATCCACCCTCTTTAGAGTTAGCGACTGTCCACTCTGAGAGCAACAAGTGGGCACTGCTCAGAGATATGTATGAGTTTTGTACAGATCCAGGATGGGCCCTGCTCAGAACAATGGACTGGCCCTGCTGAGAGTTCAGACAGAGGCATGCTAGGACTGTGAAGGGGCCCTGCTGTGATCATTTGACCTGCTCTTCTAGGAGCTATGAATGGGAGTTGGAAACGGTCTATGTCGAAGGCTATGACTAGATCTTGCTGAGAACTACAACAGACAAAGGATGGGCCCTGCATAAGCTGGGAAACACTTCCTGCCGAGGGCTATAGATGGGTCTTGCTGAGAGAAGATAATGGCCACTGCAGAAAGCCATATTTGGGTCTTGCTGGAAGTATGTGCCTGTCTCAAAGCTATGCATGGGTTCTGCTCAGAGCTGAGGATCGGCTCTGTGGAGAGTGGATGGGCGCATCCTGCTTAAGGGTGTCAGTGGGTCCTGCAGAGAGGTAGGAGGCGGGTCCTGCTAAGAGCTACGAATGGGTCTTGCTGAGATCAGGAAATGGCTCCTGCCGAGAGCTATGTACGAACCTACTGAAAGGGTTGGGTGTGCCCTACTGAAAGTAATGAATAGGCCCTACTGAGAGTTATGAATTGGCCCTGCTGAGAGCTATGAATGGGCCTTACTGAGAAATATGAATGGGCCCTGCTGAGAGCTAGGAATGGGCCTTACTGAGAACTATGAATAGGCCTTACTGAGAGCTATGAAGGAGACCTGCTGAGAATGGGCCCTACTGAGAGTTATGAATGGGCCCTGCTGAGAGGTATGAATGGGCCTTACTGAGAGATATGAATGGGCCCTACGGAGGGTTATGAATGGGCCCTACGGAGGGTTATGAATGGGCCTTACTGAGAGCTATGGATGGGCCCTACTGAGAGCTATAAATGGGCCCTACTGATAGCTATGAATGGGCCCTGCTGAGAGCTATGAATGGGCCCTGCTGAGAGCTAGGAATGGGCCTTACTGAGAACTATGAATAGGCCTTACTGAGAGCTATGAAGGAGACCTGCTGAGAATGGGCCCTACTGAGAGTTATGAATGGGCCCTGGTGAGAGGTATGAATGGGCCTTACTGAGAGATATGAATGGGCCCTACGGAGGGTTATGAATGGGCCTTACTGAGAGCTATGGATGGGCCCTACTGAGAGCTATAAATGGGCCCTACTGATAGCTATGAATGGGCCCTACTGAGAGTTATGAATGGGCCCTGCTGAGAGCTAGGAATGGGCCTTACTGAGAGCTAGGAATAGCCTTACTGAGAGCTAGGAATAGGCCCTACTGAGAGTTATGAATTGGCCCTGCTGAGAGTTATGAATGTGCCCTACTGAGAGTTATGAATGGGACCTGCTGAGAGTTATGATTTGGCTCTACTGAGAGTTAATGAATGGACTCTGCTGAGACTTCTGAATGGGCCATGCTGAGAGCTATGTATGAACCTACTGAAAAGATTGGATGGGCCCTACTGAAAGTCATGAATGGGCCCTAATGAGAATTATGAATGGGCCCTGATGAGAGTTATGAATGGGCCCTACTGAGAGTTATGAATAGGCCCTGATGAGAGCTAGGATTGGGCCCTACTGAGAGTTATGAATGGGCCCTGCTAAGAGCTAGGAATGGGCACTACTGAGAGTTATGAATGGGCTTTGTTGAGACTTATGAATGGGCCCTACTCAGAGTTATGAATGGGCCCTGATGAGAGTTATGAATGGGCCCTACTGAGAGTTATGAATAGGCCCTGATGAGAGCTAGGATTGGACCCTACTGAGAGTTATGAATGGGCCCTGCTGAGAGCTAGGAATGGGCACTACTGAGAGTTATGAATGGGCTTTGTTGAGACTTATGAATGGGCCCTACTCAGAGTTATGAATGGGCCCTGATGAGAGTTATGAATGGGCCCTACTGAGAGTTATGAATAGGCCCTGATGAAAGCTAGGATTGGACCCTACTGAGAGTTATGAATGGGCCCTGCTGAGAGCTAGGAATGGGCACTAATGAGAGTTATGAATGGGCCCTGCTGAAACGTATGAATGGGCCCTACAGGGAGTTATAAATGGGCCCTGATGAGAGTTAGGAATTGGCCCTACTGAGAGTTATGAATGAGCCCTGCTGAGAGCTTTGAATGGGCCCTACTGAGAGGTATGAATGAGCCCTGCTGAGAGCTGGGAATGGGCCCTACTGAGAGTTATGAATGAGCGCTGCTGAGAGCTAGGAATGGGCCTTCCTGAGATTTATGAATTGGCCCTGCTGAGAGCTATGTATGAACCTACTGAAAGATTGGATGAGCCCTACTGAGAGTTAATGAATGGACCCTGCTGAGACTTATGAATGGGCCCTACTGAGAGTAATGACTGAGCGCTGCTGAGAGTTAGGAATGGGCCTTACTGAGAGTTATGAATGGGCCCTGCTGAGACTTATGAATGGGCCTTGCTGGGCCCTGATGAGAGTTATGAATGGGCCCTGCTGAGAGCTATGTATGAACCTACTAAAAAGATTGGATAGGCCCTGCTGAGTGTTATGAACGGGCCCAACTGAGAGTTATGAATGGGCCCTGTTGAGACTTATGAATGGGCCCTACTCAGAGTTATGAATGGGCCCTGATGAGAATTATGAATGGGCCCTACTGAGAGTTATGAATGGGCCCTGATGAGACTTAAGAATGGGTCCTACTGATAGTTATGAATGGGCCCTGATGACAGTTAGTAATGGGCCCTGATGAGAGTTATGATTATGAATGGGCCTTGATGAGAGTTAGGAATGAGCCCTACTGAGAGTTATGAATGGGCCCTGCTGAAACTTATGAATGGGCCCTACTGAGAGTTATGAATGGGCCCTGATGAGAGTTAGGAATGGGCCCTACTGAGAGCTATGAATGCGCCCTGCTGAGACCTGGGAATGGGCCCTACTGAGAGTTATGAATGAGCGCTGCTGAGAGCTAGGAATGGGCCTTACTGAGAGTTATGAATGGGCCCTGCTGAGAGTTAGAAATGGACTCTTATGATAGTTATGAATGGGCCCTGCTAGGAGTTAGGAATGGGCCCTACTTAGAGTTAGGAATGGGCCCGGCTGAGAGCTAGGAATGGGCCCTACTGGGAGTTATGACTAAGCCCTGCTGAGAGCTAGGAATTGGCCCTACTGAGAGTTATGAATGAGCCTTGCTGACAGCTAGGAATGGGCCCTACTGAGATTTACGAATGGGCCCTATTGAGAGTTATGAATGGGCCCTACTGAGACTTATGAATGGGCCCTACTGAGAGTTATGAATGGGCCCTGATTAGATTTAGGAATGGGCACTAATGCGAGTTATGAATGAGCCCTGCTGAGAGCTAGGAATGGGCCCTACTGAGAGTTATGAATGGGTCCCGCTGAGAGTTAGGAATGGACTCTGATGATAGTTATGAATGGGCCCTACTGAGAGTAATGAATGAGCGCTGCTGAGAGTTAGGAATGGGCCTTACTGAGAGTTATGAATGGGCCCTGCTGAGACTTATGAATGGGTCCTGCTGAGAGTTATGAATGGGCCCTGATGAGAGTTATGAATGGGCCCTACTGAGAGTTATGAATGGGCCCTGCTGAGACTTAAGAATGGGCCCTACTTAGAGTTATGAATGGACTCTGATGATAGTTATGAATGGGCCCTGCTAGGAGTTAGGAATGGGCCCTACTAAGAGTTATGAATGGGCCGTGATGAGAGTTAGGAATGGGCCCTTCTGAGAGTTATGAATGGGCCCTGATGAGAGTTAGGAATGGGCCCCACTGAGAGTTATGAATGGACCCTGCTGAGAGCTAGGATTGGGCCCTACTGAGAGTTATGAATGGACCCTGCTGAGACTTATGAATGGGCCCTACTTAGAGTTATGAATGGGCCCTGATGAGAATTATGAATGGCCTCTACTGAGAGTTATGAATGGGCCCTGATGAGACTTAAGAATGGGCCCTACTGAGAGTTATGAATGGGCCCTGATGAGAGTTAGGAATGGACTCTGATGATAGTTATGAATGGGCCCTGCTAGGAGTTAGGAATGGGCCCTACTTAGAGTTAGGAATGGGCCCTGCTGAGAGCTAAGAATGGGCCCTACTGGGAGTTATGAATAGGCCCTGCTGAGACTTAAGAATGGGCCCTACTGAGAGTTATGAATGGGCCCTGATGAGAGTTAGGAATGGGCCCTACTGAGAGTTATGAATGGGCCCTGATCAGAGTTAGGAATGAGCCCTGCTGAGAGCTGGGAATGGGCCCTACTGAAAGTTATGAATGGGCGCTGCTGAGAGCTAGGAATGGACTCTATGATAGTTATGAACGGGCCCTGCTAGGAGTTATTAATAGGCCCTCTGAGAGTTATGAATGGGCCCTGCTAGGAGTTAAGAATGGGCCCTAGTAAGAGTTAGGAATGGGCCCGGCTGAGAGCTAGGAATGGGCCCTACTGGGAGTTATGAATAAGCCCTGCTGAGAGCTAGGAATGGACCCTACTGAAAGTTATGAATGAGCCCTGCTGTGAGCTAGGAATGGGCCTTACTGAGAGTTATGAATGGGCCCTACTGAGAGTTATGAATGGGCCCTATTGAGAGCTAAGAATGGGCCCTACTGAGACTTATGAATGGACCCTACTGAGAGTTATGAATGGTCCCTGATGAGATTTAGGAATGGGCACTAATGAGAGTTATGAATGGGCCCTACTGAGAGTTATGAATGGGCCCTACTAAGAGTTCAGAATGGACTCTGATGATAGTTATGAATGGGCCCTACTGAGAGTTATGAATGGGCCCTGCTGGGAGTTAGGAATGGACTCTGATGATAGTTATGAATGGGCCCTGCTGAGAGTTTTGAATAGGCCCTACTGACAGCTATGAATGGGCCCTACTGAGAGCTATGAATGGCCTTGCTGAGACGTATGAATGGGCCCTACTGAGAGTTATGAATGGGTCCTACTGAGGGTTATGAATGGGCCCTACTGAGAGCTATGAATGGGCCCTGCTGAGACGTATGAATGGACCCTACTGAGAGTTATGAATGGACCCTACTGAGAGTTATGAATGGGCCCTACTGATTGTTATGAATGGGCTATGCTGAGACCTAGGAATGGGCCCTACTGAGAGTTATGAATGGGCCCTGCTGAGACTTATGAATGGGCCCTACTGAGAATTATGAATGGGCCCTACTGAGGGTTATGAATGGGCCCTGCTGAGACTTATGAATGGGCCGTGCTGAGAGCTAGGAATGGGCCCTACTGAGAGTTATGAATGGGCCCTACTGAGAGTTATGAATGGGCCCTACTGGGAGTTATGAACGGGCCCTGCTGAGACTTATGAATGGGCCCTGCTGGGAGCTAGGAATTGGCCCTACTGAGAGTTATGAATTGGCCCTGCTGAGAGTTATGAATGTGCCCTACTGAGAGTTATGAATGGGACCTGCTGAGAGTTATGATTTGGCTCTACTGAGAGTTATGAATCGGACCTGCTGAGAGTTATGAATGGGCCCTGCAAAGAAATAAGGATGGCAATTGATGAGAAATGTGGGAATGGCCTGTTGAGAGCAACGGAAGGGCCCTGTTGAGAGTTAGAGAAGGGCTCTACTAGTAGCTATGGATAGGCCCTGCTGAACTATATGGATGGCCCGACTGAGAGCTGTGGATGGACCCTCATGAAAGTTAGAGTTAGGCCCTGCTGGGAGTTAGAGTAGGGTTCTGCTAAGAGCTGTGGCTAGGCCCTGCTGAAGTTAGAGAAGGAATCCGCTGAGAGCTGGGCAGACGCTCTGTTAAGAGTTAGAGTAGGGCGTTGCTGAGAGCTGTGGATGGGCCCTGTTGGGATTTTAGGAAAGGATCTGCTGAGAACTCTGGATACTTAGAAAGGGGCTCTGCTGAGAGCTGTGGAGACGTCCAGCAAAGAGTTAGAGAAGGGCTCTGCTGAGAGCTGTGGAGACGTCCAGCAAAGAGTTAGAGAAGGGCTCTGCTGAGAGCTGTGGAGACGTCCATCAAAGAGTTAGAGAAGGGCTCTGCTGAGAGCTGCGGATAGGCTCTGCTGAGAATTAAAGAAGGGTACACCTGAGAGGTGTGGATAGGCCCTGCTGAAAGGTGTGGATAGGCCCTGCTGAGAGCTGTGTAGAGGCCCTGCTGAGAGTTAAAGAAGGGATTTGCTGAGAGCTGTGGATAGGCCCTGCTGAGAGTTAAAGAAGGGCACTGCTGAGAGCTGTGGATAGGCCCTGCTGAGAGTTAAAGAAGGGCACTGCTGAGAGCTGTGGATAGGCCCTGCTGAGAGTTAAAGAAGGGTTGTGCTGGGAGCTGTGAATAGGCCCTGCTGAGAGCTGTGTAGATGCCCTGCTTAGAGGTAAAGAAGGGATTTGCTGAGAGCTGTGGATAGGCCCTGTTGAGAGTTAAAGAAGGGCTCTGCTGAGAGCTGTGGATAGGCCCTGCTGAGAGTTAAAGAAGGGCTCTGCTGAGAGCTGTGGATAGGCCCTGCTGAGAGTTAAAGAAGGGCTCTGCTGAGAGCTGTGGATAGGCCCTGCTGAGAGTTAAAGAAGGGTTCAGCTGAGAGCTGTGGATAGGCCCTGCTGAGAGCTGTGGATAGGCCCTGCTGAGAGTTAAAGAAGGGCTCTGCTGAGAGTTGTGGATAGGCCCTGCTGAGAGTTAAAGAAGGGTTCAGCTGAGAGCTGTGGATAGGCCCTGCTGAGAGCTGTGGATAGGCCCTGCTGAGAGTTAAAGAAGGGTTCAGCTGAGAGCTGTGGATAGGCCCTGCTGAGAGCTGTGGATAGGCCCTGCTGAGAGTTAAAGAAGCGCTCTGCTGAGAGTTGTGGATAGGCCCTGCTGAGAGTTAAAGAAGGTCTCTGCTGAGAGCTGTGGATAGGCCCTGTTGAGAGTTAAAGAAGGGTTCAGCTGAGAGCTGTGGCTAGGCCCTGCTGAGAGTTAAAGAAGGGCTCTGCTGAGAGCTGTGGATAGGCCCTGTTGAGATGTGTGGAGAAGAGGCCCTGCTGAGAGGTAGAGAAGGACCCTGCTGAGAGAAGTGGATAGGCCCTGCTGGGAGGTAAAAAAGGGATTTGCTGAGAGCTGTGAATAGGCCCTGTTGAGAGTTAAGGAAGGGCTCTGCTGAGAGCTGTGGATAGGCCCTGCTGAGAGTTAAAGAAGGGCACTGCTGAGAGCTGTGGCTAGGCCCTGCTTAGAGTTAAAGAAGGGATTTGCTGAGAGCTGTGGATAGGCCCTGCTGAGAGGTAGAGAAGGACCCTGCTGAGAGAAGTGGATAGGCCCTGCTGGGAGGTAAAAAAGGGATTTGCTGAGAGCTGTGAATAGGCCCTGTTGAGAGTTAAGGAAGGGCACTGCTGAGAGCTGTGGCTAGGCCCTGCTTAGAGTTAAAGAAGGGCTCTGCTGAGAGCTGTGGATAGGCCCTGCTTAGAGTTAAAGAAGGGCTCTGCTGAGAGCTGTGGATAGGCCCTGCTGAGAGTTAAAGAAGGGTTGTGCTGAGAGCTGTGGATAGGCCCTGCTGAGAGTTAAAGAAGGGCACTGCTGAGAGCTGTGGCTAGGCCCTGCTTAGAGTTAAAGAAGGGATTTGCTGAGAGCTGTGGATAGGCCCTGCTGAGAGTTAAAGAAGGGCACTGCTGAGAGCTGTGGATAGGCCCTGTTGAGAGTTGAGGAAGGGCTCTGCTGAGAGCTGTGTAGAGGCCCTGCTTAGAGTTAAAGAAGGGATTTGCTGAGAGCTGTGGATAGGCCCTGTTGGATGTACCATGTTACTCCGCATACTGTTACAACTACCTACCGTTACAACGCGACCATTACAACGCATACCATTACAACGCATAGCGCTTTGAGGTGCTGGATAGTGGTAAGTATAATTTACTATTAAAACTCCAGTCCCCGTGGACCCTAGGGAAGGTGTTGGATAGTAAATTATACTTATTCCCTATCCTAGAGCGCCCCCCAGCGCAATGCGTTGTAATGGTATGCGTTGTAAAAGTCGCGTTGTAACGGTAGTGCGTTGTAACAAATGCGTTGTAACAGGTGTATACCGGCCCTGTTGAGAGTTGAGGAAGGGCTCTTCTGAGAGCTGTGGATAGGCCCTGCTGAGAGTTAAAGAAGGGCACTGCTGAGAGCTGTGGATAGGCCCTGCTGAGAGTTAAAGAAGGGCACTGCTGAGAGCTGTGGATAGGCCCTGCTGAGAGCTGTGTAGAGGCCCTGCTGAGAGTTAAAGAAGGGCACTGCTGAGAGCTGTGGATAGGCCCTGCTGAGAGTTAAAGAAGGGCACTGCTGAGAGCTGTGGATAGGCCCTGCTGAGAGTTAAAGAAGGGCACTGCTGAGAGCTGTGGATAGGCTCTGCTGAGAGTTAAAGAAGGGCACTGCTGAGAGCTGTGGATAGGCCCTGCTGAGAGTTAAAGAAGGGCACTGCTGAGAGCTGTGGATAGGCCCTGCTGAGAGTTAAAGAAGGGCACTGCTGAGAGCTGTGGATAGGCCCTGCTGAGAGTTAAAGAAGGGTTGTGCTGGGAGCTGTGAATAGGCCCTGCTGAGAGTTAAAGAAGGGTTGTGCTGGGAGCTGTGAATAGGCCCTGCTGAGAGTAAAAGAAGGGTTCTACTGAGAGCTGATGATAGGCCCAGCTGAAAGGTAAAGAAGGGTTCTGCTGAGAGCTGTAGAGAGACTCTGCTGAGAGCTGTGGAAAGGATCGGCTGAGAGCTGTGTAGAGGCCCTGCTGAGAGCTACAGGGGATCGGGATAGCCGCCCAATAAAAGCGAATTTTTAGTCGTGACAAAGCAGAATCTTCAAGGAAGCGATGGAAATCAAACCACACTCGAGATTCGAGCGGATCTGCTCAGCAGAGCAGGCCCAACGGAGCCCCTGAGCCACACACTGCGGCGGGGAGAAATAGCGCCTCGCACCCGTCGTGTGATGGCTATCGAGGCGCTGCAACCATGTTTATGGTGGGGAGCCCAGCCTGCTGTGTGTGCGGAGACAGTGCCAGAGTGGGCGAGCTATTTTTAGCACATCTTTCTGCATCATCCCATGCCTCAGATGTAGTCGTATTGCTATGGCAGAGGGTAACAACCACTCCAGTTACCTGGGTAACAGATATTTCATTATGGTGATCAGGAGCGGGGAAGGGGGGGCGGGGCGGGGGCTGCTCTCACTGCTCTCTTGGCGGGGAAACCCCGTTATGGAAAACTATATCACCAAGACAGATGCCTGGCACTGGAGGCCATGGGCTCCTCACAAAACGGGGTGCACAGAAACGGGGCGGGGGGTGGGGGGGGGTGTTATAGTTGGTGCCCTCCATCACGCACCGTCTCCCTGGATACAGGCGTCACTCAAGGTACCATGGCTGAGCCCCAGGGGCCAGCCCGAGGCTGTGTTGTCTAGGCAGGCTGATCCCTCAAGCTGAGTGGCCAGCGGGGTTAGGGGGGTGGGGGTGGGGGGGGGGGGTGTTTGGGTCGGTGGCCTGACTGGGGCACATAGGTATTCGTTAGTCATTGTAAATTTGTTATATTTTCTTGTACATTCCTTGCTTGCTGTGTTTGATATTGTGTCCTGCTATTTTTGTAACACTCTATCTTGTAACATTTCTCTCATGTAACGTAACTGGTACTATTGTACAGCGCTCTGACACCTTCGGGTAAAGCCTGCGCTTTATAAAAAAATGCATTAAAGAAATAAATATATAAAATGTGTCAGCAGGGGGCAGCCGCACTGGCGCCTCTCCACAGCAGAAAGGAACCAGACATGGAGTGGAATGTTATGTTATGTTATATTATAGGGTCTTATATAGCGCTCAGCTGCCCCAGCAAAGGGGCGTCCTGGCGCTTTCCCATAG
Source organism: Lissotriton vulgaris (assembly GCF_964263255.1). Classification (NCBI taxonomy): domain Eukaryota; kingdom Metazoa; phylum Chordata; class Amphibia; order Caudata; family Salamandridae; genus Lissotriton; species Lissotriton vulgaris. The sequence goes on along the minus strand of NC_141691.1, from coordinate 128,028,713 downwards.
GACCGCCAAAGCGGGGGAGGGGTCTGCCTACCCCTCCCACTATTTGGAGTTGTCAGAGAGCAATATGGCTGGTCCATTTGGGGCACACTGGGAGGTAGCCCATGTCTTAGGCTTCTTCAAGCCTGGATAGACAAGGGCGCTGTGTGTCAGTGCCGGATTCAACCCCCTACGCCGTTGAAATTTCGGGGCCCCCATCGCATTTTACCAGATACATTTTTTTTCAATCTGACAGCCTCCAGAAGATGAGTTTTTAAGAGGCAAACTGTTAGGTGAAACTGATGTCTCTGGTTTACGTACTTTAAGTTGTTAATGGGTATGTTACATTAATACAGTGTTGTCTTTAGTGTAAAGTTTTCGTTTCTTTGAGTGGATTCATATTTTTCTATCTTTTGAAAACAACATTAAAAAAAGCTTGATTTTCTTTCAGGATCAAATCCATATTATTTGATCTGTTGTCACGCGGAGTGGGGCCCATAGAGCGGTGCCTATTTTGCCTATTTGGTAATCTGGAACTCAGTGAATGGGAGGGCTCCGGGCAGTGGTGCTAGGCAATAAGGGTCTTATCATGAAGGAGGCAGCACCATGTGGTGAGCAGTGGCGGTTCCTCTGCTAAGGCGGAGGAGCGTCGCCCCACTGATTTTTACAGTGTAACAAAAGGAAATATAAAATGATAATAACTCGAGATTATAATTTTCGTTTTCCCCGTTGCAGCATCTCTGTGGGGTGGGCTGCTATCAGAGCAGGGGAGGAGTGGTTGGCACTCCCTATGTGAGCATCAGTGCTTGGGCACTCTCAGGCCGCCCAAAACAGTCATGTCCACATACCGCGTTCTTCACGCAGGCTGCATTACAGCCTGCGCGGAGAACAAATGCCCAGTCCTTCAGCCCCTGTCTGAGCGCCGTGTCACAGCGCTCAGACCAATCACAACTCTGCATTGCAGGGTTGTGATTGGCTGCAGGGAGCCTGGGAGTCCTGGTGTGTCCTGGCTTCCCCAAGAAGCCTGGAAGAGGACATAGGCGAGGCGGCAGCCAGCCAGCCGGGAGGTAAGTGTTTTTTTTTAACCCATCTTCCCCTTCCCCCCATCCAGCCCCATTGCTGCTTCCAGGTAGCAGCCGCCACTGGTGGTGTGCCAAGACGTGTCACAATGACCAGTTCGCTCGGGTGAGGACTGGCGCATGGCTGCGTGACCAGAGAGGCACTTTGCTGGGAGTCCACTCTTGGGAGATGTAGCAGCACCTCGAGTCTCCGTGCCTCACATATGTGTGCTCCTTACTGGCAGGATTAAATCATACTCTTCACAAGCAGGCTCATTTACACTGCCTTTGAAGATTGTTTACCTTCACAAGAGGCAGTGGACTACCCCCCTCCTGGAAACTGGGATCTGTATGAACATTTCTGGGCAGGCCTCTCTGCAGAAGTAGACAGACACCCCAGATTTTCTAAGATGGTAGTTATTCACACACCTTTTATAGGTAGGTAGACCCTAGAAACACCTGCATTCACCTCTGGCAAATGAGTATTAAGGGCATCTCTAGGTTATGAGCGGGGAGGGAATTTAGATGGAGTAAAGGTCGACAGGAGCCTCTCCAAGGGGGGGTGATATTTTCCAGGTGAGGGTACAAAACATTTAAATGTGCACATTTACATTTGCGTTCCATTTCTGGATCGATATGTTCCCATCAAGTTCAAATATGTTGGCATGCATTGTGCACATTTGAGTTCTTACAGAAAATGGAGACTCGTTAATTTTTGTGAGTATTGCTGTGATCCTTTGTGGACCCCCAAAAATTCAGATATTTTCTCTACGCCTCGAAGTAATCCCACAAACCCAGAGCTGTGTGAATCAAGAGCACGAGGAGCGTTGCTCTGTGAAGGGGCAGAGTAGCCCTGTTCATCGCTGAATGGTTACTCGACATGCAGTGCTTAATTTGTGAAAAAATAAGTGCTGGGGCCCTTGTCTGGAGGCCATTGCAGCTTGCACCACCCATTGCCCTTGTCAGCGCTGCCAATGACAGTACCAAGACAACGGCTAACTATTAAACTCTTTCAAGTGTGGCAACTCAGACTATTTCAGCCCCCCAAAGTTGTAAGAATGATTGGGGGCAGGTTTTAGTCATTTTTAAGGAATATTTGAATTGTAAAACAACTGTTGTTGTGCTTGTCTCTAAATTAAATAAACAGCACCGCCATGTGGTAGACCATCACAAGCACCGGTGTTGACAATTAAGTGCCGGAGCTCAACACCAGAAATCACCTGTTCAAATTAAGCATTGACGACATGAGCGCTGCAGGGACTGTCAGGGGACAGGTCCAGTTTCACAATGTGTTCTCCTAGTCAGTCAGTGCAATGCCGTGGCATGTTTATGTCAGACGAGAGGCAGTGTTCATGTGTGTTCCTCAGAGCCTGTCTCCATGTGTGGTTAATAACAATGGAGGGGGCTCTGTAGAATGCCCCACCCCTCCCGCTTTATATTTTGCCCCTCAATTGCACTTGTGTGCACAGCCTTGAGGTAAAACCTTCCTTAGTGTGAAGCTTCCGGATAGGAAAGGGCTGAGTGCCTAGTTTTACACCGCTCTGTGCATCCCGGGTGGTCGCTAAATTGCTTAATTTGCATACTGTCACCTGAGCAAAAACCACACAGCTCATGCTTGCAGTAATTAGACCCTTGTGTAATTTTTATTGCGCAATCATACTCTCACATAGATTCCAATTGCTGGGCAACCCACCGCGTGCTTAGTTTGTTGCTGACCACATACCTTTCCACAAAGTACTCTAGATAATTTAATCTTGCAATCAGATGGAGAACATAGCGTCTCATAAAGGGGAATATTGCATAAATGAGGACTATCATACAAGCGTGTCCTCACGTAGCATGAATAAAACGTAGCAGCTATCACTTGAATTATGCCAGCTATGCAGGTATGCATGGATGTGTTATTTGTATAGCGAATTGATTTTCTGTTAATATAAAGAAGCATTAGCATTTGAGCTTGTGCAAACATTAGCTTGTGTTTACACTGTCCTCCATCTTCTTCCAACGTCACAGGTCATCGCCTGCGCCTTGAGACCCTCATGTGGGAGTAGTCGTGCTTTACAAGATTCTGATTGACTGATTGTTGATTCTGTTTCTAAAGAAAGCTCGTGTACTTTTGCTTGAATAAGTAGAAAACTCTCTGAGAAATTTCCAATTTCCCCGATGACACACACACACACACAGAACCCCCCCCCCCCCCCTCCCCCCTGGACTACTGGGTTGGAAACTCAGGGTCCACGCAAGCTCGCAAAAAGCTGTGCTTGAAGAATATTGGATAGCAAATGCTTGATTTGTGGTGGGATTTTCCATTGTTGTGTATTGGCATTTATATAGCGCACTACTTACCCGTAGGGTCCCAAGGCGCTTCGACCGCTGCGAAACCCTTCCTGGCTTCCCTGAGAGATGGTCCCTTAATGGGTATCTCCAGGGTGAGACCAGGCATCCCCAGCGGTCTGGTGGGGCCGTTAGTGAAGATGAGGCAAGCTAATGCCCAGAGTTGCCGAGTGTGATCGCTGATCAGAGTGGGCACCGAGGCGAGAGAATTATCGAGTCTGCTGACCCTGGTCCAGAAACCTGCCGCGCCAGGAATCGAACCCTGGTCCCGGGCCGTCCTCTGCACTCGGGTCTGCCGCCTCTAACCAGTGAGCCACACTACTTCACTGTTTGGTGCCCGTACTTTGTAGTTTACCACATGGTGGTGCTGTCTGAGTATTTTTCCGAAGAGCAAATAAACAGTCTGCTTAATAATTTAATACCTTTTAAAACTAATATCAGCAGATTAGGGACATTTGACACCTTTGGGTGACCTGGAATAGTCCAAACTCTCACATTTGTAGGAGTTAGTAGTGTTAGGAGTGTGATAGTTAGTGGAGAGCACTGGCAGGGGCAGAGAGTAGTGCAGGGCACTGGTTCTTACTTTATCACAAGTTAAGCACTGTGACCAATCACTAAGACTCTATCCTGTAAAACACTGCCAATCTATTAACGAATGATGCTGTTCCGTTCCAGCACTCCAAAGTGACCACATGGTGACACCTGGATACTTTAAAAAAAATAAAAAAATATGAGAAAAGATTAATGTGCAGCTGGCTGACAGTGTAGCCCGCACAAGATGATGGACGGAGTGCTGAAACTTTTCAATCACTGGAATTGTGCTAGCCTAGATCTCTTGAGTGGGGGCGAGAGGTTGAAAAGTTTCAGCACTCCGTCCATCATCTTGTTGTGTTTGCTATCAGTGTTGCCCACCATACTTCAATGCCTGTGTATCATTTGCCAACGTCTTTCAACTGCAAGATGGTTTTACATCAGCCATGCGCAAACCAGACCCAAGGCAACCTCCATGTTTGGCGGCTGCAGTGGGAAACATCCATTACAACGCAGTCATTACAACGACCTACCTGTAAAACGCAACTGTTACAACGCAACTACCTTTACATCACATGCCATTACAATGCATGCCATTACAACGCATGTCACTACCATGCATGCCATTACAACGCATACCATTACAACGCATGCCATTACAACACATTATAAGATAAGTAATGGAGATTGTTTTAGTATCAAAGTGAGTATGGGTTTTGGGGTACATGGGAATAGTAATTTTGACCCCTACACTATCCAACACTTAGTAATTTTTACCCCTACACTATCCAACACTTACCCTACTATTGCCCTAAAAGTATTATGAATTGTAATGGTATGTGTTGTAATGGTAAGCGTTGTAAAGGAATGTATTTTAATGGTGGTTTTTAAAAATGCTTTGTAGGGGCATGCGTTGTAAAATCATGCAATGTAATTGTAGTTGTGATGTAAAGACTGCGTTGTAAAAGCATGCGTTGTAATTGCATGCGTTGTAACATCATATATTCGCTACATAGGTCAGCAAGATTGAACTGAAGAGAGATTCTCCTAGCCCCAACCCTACCATCCCCAGCTCTGAGTCATGCCTTATGACATGTTATGCAATGCTAAGTAGGATGAGTGAATTTTCCAAGCTCACTCACAAGTTTAGCACAGGATCTGAGATCATCTGTACACTATAGTCCTTGCCCCTATACTCAGGGCCACAAATTATCTGGCAGGAGAGGGCCTAATTATGGGCACTGTTTATTAGATTATGCGGCAAGAAAAGACCAATTATTCTGCATAATATGGCACATTTTCTGATAGTATTACTACATTATGTTGTCATTTTTACACTTGTTACACTGTCTGGGCAAAGAGCATAGGTTACACCCAGGGCTTTAAGTGGGCTGGGTCTCACTGGTGCTGAGCACCTGCAGTTTTTTAAAGGGGGCCTCGAAATGGGTCTCTATTGGGCTCTGTATTGTGCCCTGTCACAGGCGCTCTGTTTTTTCCAGACCGCAGTGACAGCAGGCACATCCATGTGCACGTTCTCACACTGCTCACTTCTCACCAGTGGAGAAGTTACGGCATTAAGTCATGCCATGTGAGCTTTGTAGGGGAAGGGAAATCCTTTAAAGAGAGTCATTTTATCTCTGGATTTCCCTTCTCTTTTTGAAACTCAGGAGCAGCAACTTTGTCGTGGTTTCACCACCAGGGCCTTAAGTGGAAGCTTTTTCAATATTCTATACAAGCCATAGTTGCTGCTTATTTATCTTACGCAACTGACAACCTTTGACAAAGCCAATAGTCCTGACGTGTTGTAGGTATGATGTTACTTGTTGTATCATATATCTGGATGCAATGACAGAAACAGTGCAGAGAAGAAGCCAATAGCGAACACCACAAACAGCAAAATGCAAGTCAGGCGGCACACAATGGTAAGCAGAGATTTTCAGCCCACGTGTTTGTAAACCACACCCTTAATTTCATTGGCCACGCCCCTGTGAGACATTTTCATCCCACTTACAGCTCTGGTTACACCTCATCAGTATCAGTTAAACACCCAAAAATAACAATAACCAAAAGAAAGGTGACCAGTCAACATTTGCGAGGGGCCTTTCACTGCACAAGAACATGTACCGCTGCCTTTTTTAGTAACTTTTGAACCATATGAGCAAAAAACATTTTTTTTTTGTTAACATCCGCAGATTATGCAGTAGATGATTGATTAGGTGGATTGTGCGGTAAATGAGGCTGAACCATAATTATATGAACACAGTGTGGCCGCACAATCGCTTCATTCAAGAGGCCCTGCATATGCCTACCTTTCAGCCATGTTTACAGACATGGGGCAGATTTACAAGTCACTTGCGCCACTTTTATGTCACTTTTAACATGGAAAAAGTGACGCAAAAGTGGCGCAAGGGGCTTGTAAATCTGCCCCATGGTGTTTTGAGGCATCCCTAAGTGACAAGTACTGTGATGTACCCCCAGATTTCCTGTCTCGTGCCAGTGGCTGTGGCACCGGAGACTTGCACCACTGTTCGAATGGCTGCCGCGCGCTCTCCTATCCTTCTGTGACAACTGAGGGCGAGCCGCCTTGGTTTTATAATGTCATTTTTTAGCTCAGTGAACCCATCTGCCGGGCGCCGAGAGAGGTCAGAGGCAGCAGATGGGATCGCGAAGGATGCGAGCGCGTGCCCACGCCTCCGAAGAGAAGGTTTATTCCATCAACATAGCACCGCAGTATAAGCAAAGATTAAAAAAAATAGCTTTCGGCTCAGACTGCCAAGGAGGAGCTTGACCCTGCCTTTCTTGTCCAACAGAATTTTCTACTGTATCTCCATTTCTTTCTCAACAAACCTCCCTCTCGATTTCATTACAATTTCCGGGATAAAATGGAAGCCACTTTTCATCTTTTCATCACAGTTTGGCCGGCTTTCCTCCGCAAAATTATGCATGGACTCAGTGCTTAATTAAAACAAATATATAAATGCCAGTGCACTCATCAGGAGGACACTGCAGCGTGCACCACCCTTTGCCCCTGCCTGCGCAGTCAAGGACACTTCCAACACAACGACTAACCGTCACACTCCTGCAAGCGTGACAATTCAGACTATTCCAGGCCCCAAAAGCTATAAGAATGGCTCAGGCTGCAAGCAGTAGTCATTTTAAGGTATATTTAATTAATAAACAGTTGCTAGACTCATCTCTAAATTTGACACACAGCGCCGCCATGTGGTTGACTGCCATAAGTGCAGGTGATGACAGCTAAGTGCAGGTGCCGAGCACCCAAAATCACCAGCTCAAATTAGTCACTGCATGGACGTCCTTTAGGGGTCACCAGGGAGAGCAGTTGTTGGTCCTTTGTTACCCCTGGCCCCTGAGTGCCAGTAATAAAAGCAAAAGAAGGCTCTCATGAGCCTAGTTTACTCTCTATTGCTACACAGAACCATTAACGTTTAACTGATTAGAGTGCGTATTGCATGTTAGAATTTTTTTACTTTGAAAGGTTAATGCATTTTTAATATTCCTGGCCAACATTTGAATTATACCTGCATTATTCCCTTAATTTGGGGAATTTTGCGTTATACTAAATTCCTGAAATGACAACATTATGTGAGTCACATAATAATGTGCAGGCCGCTGTACACATTGAAGCAAAGATGCATTTTGCACTGATATATAAGACTAAAATTATGAATCTTGTGTATTTAATCAAAAGCAAATTACACAAATTTCACACACCTCTAATTTTGAAACCCTCTAATGAATTACAATGGTACTGCCCTGTTATCCATAACAAACATTCAGGGCCACAGGAATTATGTGGGAGGGGAGCGCCAAACTATGTGCTAGGTTTGAATAAATTATGGAGCAAGAAAAGGCAAATTATGTGGCAAAATACAGCACATTTGGTCATAATTTTATTTCATTATTTTGTAATTTTTACACATGGCAATACTGTCTGGGCAAAGATCTCACCTCATTTGTGCCAATTTAACAACCAAATACAGATATAAACAACTGAAACATGACCAGCTAACCTTTGCGAAGGGCTGTTCATTGTGCACAAACACATCACCATATTTTTTGTAACTTTTGATCCAAAACCTGCAGATTATGCTACAAATGATGAATTATGTGGTAAATGTGTCAAATCTATAATAATGCAAGGCCATAGAATCCCATAATTTCAGTGGCCCTACAAACACCTAGGTTCCTTTCACGACTCTGCAAAACCAGCAGACTTTGTTTCACTTTGGTGTTGCTCTGTGTGGAAGGTGCCACACAGGGCCGCTCTCTTCCTAACAAATGGAGGAGAAAAGCAAATCTAGTGAGACAGGAACTGCTTGGCTTGTCTGCAATAGGGGTGGGACAGGCACAGAGTCAGGGCACAAGTCTGGGGTATATAGAGGAGATGAGGTCCACCAACTATTTTCACAGGGTTGAAGAAGTTGGGCCTCACTAAAATATGCTGATTTCGTCCCAGTGAAAGTTTCAGACACACAGCACCTGCACATTGTATGCTTTCACTATGAGCAGCAACGTGCAGGCGGGGAGAGGGTGTTCTTATTTTAATTTTCAGCTGGGCACAAAACATAGGCCGGAGTTAAGGGGCCATCAGGCCTTCTTTTGTTCGAGTATCCTGCTGAGAGCTGTCTGAAGCCTCACACCTACATGCACTGGAGGGCAAACAAAGGCACACAGCTTATCGCTTCACAGGTACTGAAGAGCGTTATGCTTTTGACTTAGCTCATTCCATGTATATAAGGAATATGCATGCACTGTAAGAATGCCAGATGTGTTGGTCTGTCCCAGTATTTACACAAATAACAATTTACATACCTCTTTTTTGTTTTATTTCTTTTATAGCACGACTCACTACAGTGCAGGGTGTCAGTGCTTTTCATCACACGTAAACATTATATATTGACAATAAATCATGTGTGTGTAAATCAATGTACAGGGTGTGCTACATAAGACAGGGAGTGTTACCAGATGAGGTAGTCACGTGCGCTTCACAGCTCACGGTGCTATATTTGAAGGATTGCGATTAATGAGCTGTAAGTAACAAAGGGATCTTTGGGTTTATAACAGTAACCCACTTACCTCGCTACATAAATACAAATCTGTCATCTGCATGATGTGCTTTGCAGGAGGCACATTAACCCTCAATGCTACTTTGATTCAAAACTGGTGCTAGACAAAACACCTCTCTCTCCAGCAAGCGTGCTTTCCTCAAGGGTTATTTTACCATTATTATGATTCCCTGAGGCTTACTGGGCACACAAAGATCTCTGCAGCGGCTGCATTGACCCCATAAGATATTTTAAAATGCAGACTTTGAAAACAATTGAGCAGAACAGAATGATGCCTCATTCCTCCTTGCTGCCGATTTCTTTGTGTCAGTGTTAAAAAAAAAAAAATATATATATATATATATATGTGTGTGTGTATATATATATATATTTCTGTGTTGCCGTCCTGGGGAAACAGAAAGTATCTGTGTGTGTATATATATATATATATATATATATATATATATATATATATATATATATATATATATATATATATATATATATATATATATATATATATATATATATATATATATATATATATATATATATATATATATATATATATATATATATATATATATATATATACATATATGAGGTATGTAGGACTCCCAAAGTCGGCAGGCGCAGCAAATATGGCCACACAAACAGACAGGAACCAGCGAGACCCAGGAAGGTGCAAATTTTTCTTTTATTTAGATTTTAGCCCAGCACCAGTCCGCCATGACGCGTTTCGGCTAGAGATAGCCTTGATCACATGACGTCATGAGGGCTGACCACCCATTTAAAGTGCAAACGTGCCATCACATGTCATGGAAAACAAAGAAATACTACTGTTTCCCAAGTGTCACATTCATTACATTGCAGCATAAATGCCGGTATTGCACATAGAATATACAAGTTGATAAACATTGTTTTTAAATTGCAGTAAAATACCTTTAACATACACAACTTGAAAAACCTCAGAGATCAAGTGTGATTTTAAGAATACATGGCAACGGCTGAAGGAAACTACTAAAATGAGTATAAAAGTTAAAAGCCTAATAAATAATTATAAATAATTATATTGCCATTAAAATACCATAAAACCACTGTTGCATATGCAAAATTGAAACCAGCAGCTTATATGAAAAGTACAACGATTTGTTTTAAATCCCAGTTGTCATGGATTCAAACTGTATTCAAAAGGTATAGTGCCAAAGTGGGCTATACACTAACACTGAGGTAGAAATTTATATGTGCAAATACGCAATTAGTGCAAAACATGTTAAATGGCAATAAAGTGCTACCAGAAAAGTGAAAAGTTTGTTCAATCAATAAACTATATCAAATCATATACAAAAAAGGTCAAGAGAGGTCCAAGAAGCATGTTAAAGTATCTTGACTGTTGTTCAGAATTCATATTTACATAACAGACACAGTACTGAGAAGAAAGTGCAATGTGCTTATAGCAAAGGTTATCTGGGTACTATAGATAGGTGTGGCAGCCCTCCCCAATGTTAAGCCCTTGCGGTGCCTTAGTGTCAAGTGATATAATGTATCGAGTCTCTAGTTTGCGGAGCAGAGACTCTCTATCACCTCCCCTCCTCTGGGGAGGAACACAATCTATCACATAGTACTTCAACAAAGAGGCATCTTTCCCATGATTTTTCTCAAAGTGCCTGGCTACAGGGTATGTTGTGTCTGCATGGGTGATAGCACGCAGATGCTGTAGAGTTCTCTTGTGGACTTGTGGCCTAGTACTGCCTACATATCTAAGCCCACATGGGCATTCTAAAACATAAACTGCAAATTCAGATTTACAGTTTAGTTTTTGCTTAATTTTGATTGGAAAGGGGGAAAGTGGATTAATGACCTCAGATTTGCTGATACCGTGTTTGCAGGCTTTACAGGTAGAGCATTTGAAAAAACCCTTGCTCTCATTGAGCCATAAACCTGTAATCACCTCTGGGCTGCTAGACACCAGACTGTCTTGCATAGACCGGGCTTTGCGATAGGTAATGCTAGGATATTTGGGCATCAGAGGGCCTATGACAGGATCACTTGATATTAGAGACCAATTGTCCCTGATGATTTTATGGATACTTTTATGTTGATTGCTATATCCCATAATCAACCTTGTCTCCTCACATGGTCTATCAGTGGAAGACCCTTGTCGTTCAACTCCTGAGCCCAGGAGTGCTGACCTGGCAATTTTATTGGCCCTCTTGGTAGCACTATCTATAATATCTGGCTTATATCCCCGTTGAAGGAAACGAGCCCTACAGAGCGATTGTGCCAGCCGGCATTCTTCCTCATTGCTGCAAATTCTCCTGATGCGGAGCATCTCCCCATACGGGATACTCCGTATCAGGTGTGCTGGGTGATGACTACCAGCGTGCAGCAATGTGTTTCCCGCTGTGGGCTTACGGTACAGTTTGGTATGTAGGCTACCTTCCTGGACAAAGATTTCAACATCCAGGAACACAATGGACTGCTTGCTAAGGCTGCTGGTGAACTGAATGTTAAGGTTATTGACATTCAGTTCTCTTATGAACTCGCTCGCCTCAATTTCAGTACCATCCCAATCAAAGAACAGATCATCAATGTACCTTAACCAGAGTTTCACCTTGGTGGTCATTGTGGCAATATGTTCCGTCATAAGGACCTGCTCCTCCCAGTTCCCCATGTGCAGACAGGCGTAACTGGGAGAGAAGCAGGCCCCCATAGCCACACCCCTGGTCTGTAAGAAAAGCTGGTTAGCAAATAAAAAAACATTGTTTTCTAGACAAATGGAGATCATGTCTAACAACATTTTCGAATGTTCCTGGAAACAAGCATCTCTCTTCCCAAGAAAATGTTGAGTAGCTTTCAGTCCATCTAGATGGAATATGCTGGTGTATAGTGAAGTAACGTCCATAGACACCAGAGTATAGTTGGAGTACCATCTGAAATCAATGAGTCTCCTAAGTAGATCACTTGTGTCAAGGATAAAGGAAGGCAAACCCTTTACAAAATCCTGTAGGAAAAAGTCAATGTACTTGCTCATATTTTCCAACAGGCTGTTGCATGCAGAAATAATGGGCCTGCCTGGAGGCTGCTGATAGTTCTTGTGTACTTTAGGAATGAAATAAATAACAGGAATAACTGGATAGTCCTTTTTGAGAAATGTATATTCATCCATAGTCAGCAAACCCTTACTCCTCCAGGCGGAAAGTTTTGAATACATTTCATTCCTGGCCTTAAGAGCATCCTGCATGGAAATACGCCTGTAGCAATCCCTATCGTTTAGTTGTTTTAGGGCTTCTTCCAAGTACATCTTACGTGGCCATAAGACCACGTCGCCTCCTTTATCAGATTCTCTTATCACCAAATGTTTATTTGCCTTGAGCTTCTTTATCAGTTTGTGGTACTCACTGTCTTTGTAATTGTAGCGTTTAGTTGCATTAGCATTCTTTATCTGTAGTTCCTTCAATTGTGTGGTGACACGGTCATGAAAGATATCCACATTGTCTTTTATCATCAGAGGATAGAATGTAGATTTAATTTTGAAAGGTGTCGGACATGCAGCAGGAAAAGGTTCACCTCCAAGTGCTGTCTGACTCTCTGTGTGAGAAGAGGACTCTCTCTCCTGGAGTTCCAAAAATTCTTGTGTTAGGGCTGCTCCTAACGTGGCTACTTCACTGGAAACACTAGGTACAATGTTGGCAGAAGCAGCGTCATGAACCCCAGTAGTTGTGTCAGAATCTGCCACTGTGCGTGCAGCATAGTGTTTGCGCAGTTTTAATTTACACACGAATTTGAACATGTCTATCTTGGTAGTAGCATAGTCAAAATCTCCTCGTGGACTATATGTTAGTCCTAAAGCTAAGATGGAAGTCTCTTTAGGAGTCAGAACAATGTCGGTTAAATTAATGACTGCATGAGCATTGGTATTGGAGTCATTAGTAGATTCTATTGCTGTGGTTGCGCTGGTTGCGCCTTGTTCCATTGCCATCTGGAGCGCGGCTTCCTTTGTCTTCCTCCTGCGTTTGCGGCGTTTGTTGCTTTTCCGCCTCTCTGCGCGTTTCCTGTTGTTGCGCTGGCGGCGGCTACCTGGGTTCCTGAACGCAGGGTTAACTTTCGATCCTGCTGGACCATTTCCATCTCCTGTGCCGGGGTATATTTGCGAAACCCCGACCGTAATTGACGCCTAGCCTCCGTGTCAGACTCACTTTCTGGTTGTGAACTATCCCCTGAGACCGAAGATGCTTCAGTCTGTCTTACGTCTGTTGTGGTGCCAGTACTGGTGTTAGTGGCAGGAATGTCATTATTTCGGCGCTGTTTGATGTTGTCGTACCTTTTCCCAAACGTGAAGATCTGGCCGTTTTCATAATCCAGTCTGTCGCGTTGAAACTTGTACGCCTTTCTCTTTTTGATGACATCTTCCTCTCGCTTGAGTCTTATGTTCATTTCCTCTCTGTATTTGGTGAGTTCAGAAGAGGTTGGAAGTTTGTCAATTTCAGCATTAATTAGGGCAATTTCATCCAGTAATTTAATTCTGTTACTTTCAGCATACTGGATGAGTATGACCATTAGGCGTTTCGAGTTTTCAAGGTTACACTGCGCCCAGTCAGCTAACATCTGTGGGTCGGGTTTCTCATAGGAGGGGGCTAGTAAAATGCGCAGTCCACGCGGCACTCGTCCCACCTCTAGATAGCCCGTTAATGAAGTATGCTCCCACCACTTGGATTGTTCACTTTTGCTGCACTTTTCAAGACGTTTAAACAATTCCCTTATGCCGGTACTTGTTCAGGCACCGAATTCGAACTTAAGTTTGGAACGGACTCCCCAGCCGGGGGGTCCGTAAACATGCCCCTGGACGCCTCCACACGCCCCCTCAACGTGTCCGCGGACATGGTGTGTAACAGTGGGCAGGTTACTATAGGCACAAAGCAGTCGCGCTCCTACCGGCAATGCTCCTCGGAGTTGACTCAGCTACTCCACACAGGGGATCCTTGAGTTAGTTCGACGCGGCCTTGCTGGTACTCGCACGGTGAGCTCGGGATCCCGGACCAGCCGACGCTGACCTGTTGCCCCGAATTACTTCCGGTCTTTCCTCAGTATGCCTGCAAACGATTCCGCTTTTCCCTGGGGCGTGGCGGCGTCTCCTACACGGAGCTTTGAAAATGTTCCAAAGGTTATATATTATCAAGCAAGAATAAATACACCGCACTCTTCTCGGATCTGTTTAAAGCGATTTAATCCAGCTCAGAAAAACTTCCATCATCTATGCGTTTCGAACAGTAAATGTTCCTGATCACGGAACATTTACTGTTCGAAACGCGTAGGTGAAGGAAGTTTTTCTGAGCTGGATTAAATCGCTTTAAACAGATCCAAGAAGAGTGCGGTGTATTTATTCTTGCTTGATAATAAATCACGAGTCTAGTCCTTGACTCGTTGCCTGCACCAGCTGACTAGCCGCTCCTCTTTAAACAGGGACATTTGCTTGTGGATATAGTTATATATATATACCAGCAGCCCGTCCCGACGTTGTCCGGGGAATAAAGAGAATGTGTGCAATGGTGTTTGTTTGTTTCTAAAAATTGTATAATGAGGTAGAGGTGTTTTTCCCCAAAGATATTGCTTGTCGACTTTTACCTTTGTACTTCATCTGTGCCTAGACTTGTTGAGTCCTTTGGTGTGTCCGCTTGTGCAGCAGTGAGTGGCAGGAACTGGCCGAGTGAGAAGTGACGAAACGCCGTCTGCAAACGTTACCGAACGCTACCCGCGCCCCCCTCCCCTCTCCCCTCCTTCGCGCTCTACAATGAAGCAGGCGAAGGAAACGTTACCGAACGCGACCCTCCCTCCGGGCTTTACAATGAAGCAGGCGTCTTACAATGCATGCAGACGCCCTGACACAACAACGCTGAAGGGCACGCAGACGTCACAACGTGCACGAACGCTTATCTCATGCACGTCGTGAGGTGTGCGTGCTGTTTAGCGTTGTGTGTGGGTGTGTGCATTGTGGTCTCTGAACACACGCCCACCCACATGCCCACCTAAATGTTTTTTACCCGGACAACGTTGTCAGGCTGCATGCGCCTGTGAACGCACACGCCCACCCACACGCCCAGCTTTTTTCTACGGGGACAACGCTGTCAGGCTGCATGCGTCCCTGAACGCACACGCCCACCCACACGCCCCCGACACACCAACGCCCACGCCCACAAGGGACTACTTTACCCCTCATGTTGTTTCTCGTTTGTAATTTATATGGTGGCCAGATGTATAGCCTATGTCCATCTCCTCAAACTCCCCTTTCCAACGGTGTATTGTGTGTTCTGATTGGTGCTGTACTTCTGGAGTTTATCCGCCTCAAAGGTCTCGCTTTATAATAGTAGTATAGATATTTATGTCGAGGAGCAGATTTGGTGTCTGGGTTACGTTGCTTTTTGGCACAACCCAGTGCAAAATCTTACTTATTAAACTCGTAATATGCTCAAATCTACTCATGATAAAACTGTTAAACATAACACTGAGATGCTAAGATCTGATTTCACTTCTATGAGGTCATGGGTCCTGATGCCACTTCATGGGATGCCACTTCCTATGAAGCCACATGCGATGTCACGCACCGTGATGGCAGGTGCCATGGCATCACTAGCATACTGCCTAACTTAGTTAGTGCCCCAACTTCTCTTTTTAGGGCTTGTGCCCTGTAGAGTGAAGATGAATCCCCACACCATGGTGTCCAGTGTCTCTGATGCAGTGAGGCCCATTGCTAGCCTCTTTACAAGACCACAGAGCCTTCTGCTAACTGTAAAATGTATTTGTTTTTGTTTAATAACCCTTGCCAAGCAGATCAAACATTCCTTGTTTGTAGCCCAGGCTCCTCCTGGAGGCCCACAACCCTTCAAGGGGGCCCCATTAAAGGCCAAATAATATCTGGGAGATATGGGCCCCTCATCACATTCTGCAAGGGTGTGGGGAGGGAGTGGAATACATTTGCTTTATCCCTCTGATTCAGATTTCTTAAAAATAAATGATCTTTGAAATGCCCTAGTGCAGAAATGCACATTGCAGAGAAATGTATATGCTGAGGCTCTCAGAGCTCCCCTGGTGACCTCAAAAGGGCTATTTAAAGATCATAACGGAAATGTCCCTAATGTCCCTCTCAGTGTAACCACAAGGAGCCCTTGTTTATTTTCTCAATTAGAGGTGGGTGCCGGAGCGTTCACAAAGATGATGCATGCACAGGGGTAGTAGCCATCCCAGTGGCCCCTTGTTGTATGTGGCATGGTCTGATAGTCCTAGCTTTTAAACCACTATACGTTTGCATCATTCTACCATGTCCAGCATGCACTTAACACATCCAGGAAAGTGCTGATGCCCAAAAAGGAAAGGCTGGCTGTTATTATCCCACTTGATATGGAACCACGTGCCACATGTACACACCAAGCACCACACTATTACACTCTTGCCCACGATGTGCGGTTTTGTGAGGTAGGCTTGTGTTTCACGACAGCGGCTAGCAAACACAAGATGATGGATGGAGTGATTCAACTTTTCAATCACTCAACCCCGGTCAAAAGATATGGGTTTAATCCATCATTCATTTGCTCACTATACCATCCCAGTTTGGATCCAGCCATATGCAAATCAGTCTTGACCCTGTGCCCCTTCGGAACAGTCCAGCCCGAACTGTCTGGCCAGGTCTTCCCTAGACCGGAAACAAGCATCCTGGGACCTGTTTCAGGGTATCACCCCTCCTCACCCAGGCTGGTACTGCTGCTGCTGCCCACACTGTGTGGTACTGATCCTTACTGGTGTGCAATCCTGGTCGGGTATTTGACCCCTGCTGGTTACTGATACCACAGGGGGCGGTGCTTGCTGGGGACACGATTATCCCACTATTCTGATTTGAGAACTAGAGACTGGGCATAACAGACAAATAGCTAATTTCCTCCATTCTGATGTGTGCAAACCCAGAATGTACTTTTTGCTTGCACAAGTGGCTTGATTTACACCAGGGTGTCCTTGCCCTAACTGTATGGGAGAACACCTGTGGGGTGCACAGGTGTTTGGGGGAAATTCAGTAGCAATTCAGGGAAAAGTCAGGTAAAACCTGGGCTTTGTGCCGTAAATATGAGTTGCTGGTTATTTAGATAAGTTGATTACCCTTGGGTGCAACTAGGACATGCATAGGTGCTCTCTGTGCTGTTCTTGTTTTATGATAGCCATGGCAGCAGATGAGCATCCTCGCCCCTCCCCCAACCCCAACCCACTACCAACAGAAAGCATCAAACATAAAATGGTAATAAAATGATTTTGATGCTTTCTGTAAGGAAACAGAGTACGAGGGCAGGGCGGAGCCAGTGTGTCGATTGGCAGCAGTGAGGAGTAGTCACTTAAGTTTAAAGTGCGCATCACGGTTTGGCCAACTACCTTGCTACGGCCAAACCGACATGCGCAATTGGAACCTCTCCAACCCCAATATCTTGGAAAGTCGGGTTGGATAGCAGGCCCAGGGTTATAGTGCCTTTTAGAGCGTGAAGCCAGCCCGCTCCAGCCAATCAAGATGCTTTACTCATGCTGCTTAACAGAAGGAGGACATCATACTGATTGGATGAGAGAGCTGACTGTGGGCTTTGCGCTCGGAGGATGGGCTTTTAATGTGTATATTTATAATATTTTGCATATTATTATGTGTATTTATTATGTGTATACTTTGTGCGCCCCTTAAATGTGATTTGCTACTAACCGCTGCTGACTGAACACACTGTAACAGTTTTGTGAGAAGGGCATTAACCAGCGACTGTGTCCCTAGAGAAGCTTGCAGTCCTGACTGCTTGCTTTCTGTGCTCTAGCTGTGGTGTGAGTGAGGCCCCCCGGATTCTTTTGCTTTACATGTTGTGTGCGAGGAGGGCTTGCATAGCTGCTGCTGCTATGACACCTGTTTCGTGAGGGGTCACACACAACTGTGTTTCGTGCTTGTATGTGTTACCTGCTTTGTGAATCCCCTGCAAGTTCCTGTTCTATGCCTATTTTGTGAAGGAGGCCTGCTTCCCTGGTTCTTGTGCAAGCCGGGCCGAAGACGGCTGTAATGCCAGAAACCGGTCCCCAGAAGCTTGTTTCCTTCCCAGTATAAGAATTGGCTTGGTAGTATGGTCTGCCCTGTTCCCATGATGCACTGGGCCTGGGTCAGACTAATTTGCATATAGCCAAGTTCTGAGCTGGGATGGTGCAGTGAGCTAAAAAACAGTGATGGATCAAGCCCTTATCTTTGGACTGGGTAAGTGTTGTCTGCTTAATTCAGACACTCTGTTCATCACCACCCCCTTTTCTGAATCATTTTTGTGCACCATAAGCGTGGAAGGGTATACTCAGATGTGAGTCCCTTGCTCATTGCACCATCAGGATTCAAGCAAGCCGGGCCGAAGACGGCTGTAATGCCAGAAACCGGTCCCCGGAAGCTTGTTTCCTTCCCAGTATAAGAATTGGCTTGGTAGTTTGGTCTGCCCTGTTCCCATGATGCACTGGGCCTGGGTCAGACTAATTTGCATATAGCCAAGTTCTGAGCTGGGATGGTGCAGTGAGCTAAAAAACGGTGATGGATCAAGCCCTGATCTTTGGACTGGGTAAGAGTGGTCTGCTTAATTCAGACACTTTGTTCATCACCACCCCCTTTTCTGAATCATTTTTGTCCACCATAAGCGTGGAAGGGTATACTCAGATGTGAGTCCCTTGCTCATTGCACCATCAGGATTCAAGCAAGCCGGGCCGAAGACGGCTGTAATGCCAGAAACCGGTCCCCGGAAGCTTGTTTCCTTCCCAGTATAAGAATTGGCTTGGTAGTTTGGTCTGCCCTGTTCCCATGATGCACTGGGCCTGGGTCAGACTAATTTGCATATAGCCAAGTTCTGAGCTGGGATGGTGCAGTGAGCTAAAAAACGGTGATGGATCAAGCCCTGATCTTTGGACTGGGTAAGAGTGGTCTGCTTAATTCAGACACTTTGTTCATCACCACCCCCTTTTCTGAATCATTTTTGTCCACCATAAGCGTGGAAGGGTATACTCAGATGTGAGTCCCTTGCTCATTGCACCATCAGGATTCAAGCAAGCCGGGCCGAAGACGGCTGTAATGCCAGAAACCGGTCCCCGGAAGCTTGTTTCCTTCCCAGTATAAGATTTGGCTTGGTAGTTTGGTCTGCCCTGTTCCCATGATGCACTGGGCCTGGGTCAGACTAATTTGCATATAGCCAAGTTCTGAGCTGGGATGGTGCAGTGAGCTAAAAAACGGTGATGGATCAAGCCCTGATCTTTGTGACTGGGTAAGAGTGGTCTGCTTAATTCAGACACTCTGTTCATCACCACCCCCTTTTCTTAATCTATTTTGTGAAGGAGGCCTGCTCCCCTGGTTCTTGTGCTGTGTCTATGCAGTCAGTAATACTCAGAGCTTTAAGTGGGCCGGGTCTGTCCGGGTCTGAGCGTCGGCAGTTATTTTCAGGGGGCCTGAAAACGAGTCTCTATCGGGCTCTATTTTCAAGCCTCGCAAAGGTAGTCAGTTTTCTGTTTTTTAAATTAAACTGCAGTGAGAGCATGCACATCGCTCACTACTGAGAAGTGGAGATGTCATGCCAGGTGAGCCGCATTGTAGCGGAAGGGAAATCCTTTAAAGAAAGCCATTTTCTCTCAGGATTTCCCTTCTCTTTTTGCAGCACAGGAGCAACATCATCGTGGGATGATTAGGAGAGAGACGACCAGGTGCGCAATGCCCATTGCCCCGGGCTGAGACGGGTGCAGCTGTGTGTGTGCACCCAGGAAGCTGAGTACTTCACAGGTCTTTAAAAGACCATTTGTTTGTAAATGAGGCATTGTTGTTTTTCACCCCTTTTTAGAGCCCCTGCAACCCCACTCTGCCTATTGCTGAAAGAATTAGCCTCCCCCGAAATGTAGCTCTAGTTGTGCATTTGGAGACCAGGCAGCCAACTCCAGCACGACCCTGCTCTGACCTTTCACAGTGTCTTGTTTTAGTGCTACGAAAACACACACTTTGCCCGGCTCACTTGGTTCTCATACCCCATCTTTAACATGAAGATAGTAGCTTTGGAATTACCTTTATATTCCTATACTGTGCTTCACATGGAAATATAGATGGGCAGGTTCTCACCACCCCATACTCTCTCAAATGTAAGAACTACAGGTATTCAGTATCTGTCGGTCAAGGCCAATTTAAAGCAGTGTTCCTATATAGAATTGGACAAAAGGCTATGTTTCTGAATTAGGGTTTTACACTGAAAAGCTGGTTTACATTTCTTTCGCTGGATCAACCTTTGTTCAAAACACCATCAGAGAAAGGTGGTGAACTATGGTCCACAAAGAGCAACTGACAGCTTTCTTGTTCTTTACCAGAAACATCCGCCCGTCAATGCTTAAAACCAGCCATTTTGGCCCATCAAGAGGATGGGTGGATAAGTATAATACAGGGTGTTTAGGATCGGGCGGAGGGTGCACGGAAAGAAGGACGGATAGGTGAATAAAGGGCGAGTGGATGGATGGTCAGATGGATGAATGGATAGCTAGATGGATGAATGTATGGATGGATGGAAGGATGAATGGATGCATGACCAGTACTTAGGATAGGCGGGTGGGCTGATCGATGCTTAGGATAGGTTCTGGGACAGATGTATGTATGGATGTATGGGCGGATAGATGGATGGATGGCACAGTGCTTAGGATAGGTGGGTGGGCTGGTAGATGCTTAGAATAGGTCCAGGTACACATGTATGTATGTATGGATGGCTGGATGAATGAATGAATGAATACATTAATTAATCAACTAATTATTTGCTGGATGGATGGATGGATGGATGGATGGATGGATGGATGGATGGATGGATGGATGGATGGATGGATGGATGGAAGAATGAATGGATGGACCAGTACTTAGGATAGGCGGGTGGGCTGATAGATGCTTAGGATAGGTGCAGGGACAGATGTATGTTTGTATGTAGGTAGGAAGGTAGGGATGGATTGAAAGGTGGTTGGATGGCGCTGTGCTTAGGATGGATGGATGCAGGGCTTTAAGTGGGCACCAGCAGTTATTTTCAGGGGGTCTTGAAGCATGTCTCTATTGGGCTCTATTTCCGGGCCTCGTAAAGGTAGTCCGTTTTTCTTTTTCTTTTATTGGACTGCAGTGAGAGCATGCACATCGATGTGCGCATGCTCTTCGTGCTCACTGCTGAGAAGTAGAGACGCCATGCTAGGTGAGCGGATTCGTAGGAGGAAGGGAAATCCTTTAAAGAGAGCGTTTTCCGAAGGTAGGATAATTGGAGGGGATTTTCTTAAGCACACCATGCTAGTTATCTTAATTTAGACCACACCCCTACTTGGATAGCCCACACCCATTTAAGAGGTTTGCCCCGCCCCTTTTAGAGCACCCCCAGTTTTTTTCCCACTTAAAGCCCTGGTAATATTACAATGCTAGAATTATTTCTGGATTCATGTGCCAGAGGCGACCGGCTCGGCTCGTCCTTCCATGGCACGTGCTCCACTCACATGAATCTGCGGTAGTTTTCTCAGCCTGAAGCTACGCATGCACTTTTCACCCTCAACCACCCTTCACAGTGCTTTACTCTGAACTACAAACACGCTGTCAAGGTGACGTTTGCTAGAGAAGGGACTTTGAAGTAGGCCCGCAGAGCCTGGGAGGGAGGGGGCTTGTCAGGTGTGTTTCCAGTGGACAACACTTTGTCTCACTGCAGTTCCTTGTCCGACGTTATCCGTAGAAGCTGCAGCTTGAGAAAGTGCAGCTCACCAGGAGTTTATTTTACCTCAGAGTTTTATATGTGACACCAAGTTCTTGTGAGCACTCCAACCATCTGAGTGCATCTAATATTGGTTTCTGTGAGTTCTACAGTCTGGGGACATTGAAGACCATGTCCTGTGAGCATGACCACAATTTGGGTGCATCAAGGATCATTTCCTGTGAGCATGACCACAGTTTGGGTGCATCCAGGATCATTTCCTGTGAGCATGACCACAGTTTGGGTGCATCCAGGATCATTTCCTGTGAGCATGACCACAGTTTGGGTGCATCCAGGATCATTTCCTGTGAGCATGACCACAGTTTGGGTGCATCCAGGATCATTTCCTGTGAGCATGACCACAGTTTGGGTGCATCCAGGATCATTTCCTGTGAGCATTGCCACAGTTTGGGTGCATCCAGGATCATTTCCTGTGAGCATGACCACAGTTTGGGTGCATCGAGGATCATTTCCTGTGAGCATTGCCACAGTTTGGGTGCATGCAGGATCATTTCCTGTGAGCATGACCACAGTTTGGGTGCATCCAGGATCATTTCCTGTGAGCATGACCACCGTTTGGGAGCATCCCGGATCATTTCCTGTGAGCATGACCACAGTTTGGGTGCATCCAGGATCATTTCCTGTGAGCATTGCCACAGTTTGGGTGCATCCGGGATCATTTCCTGTGAGCATGACCACAGTTTGGGTGCATCCAGGATCATTTCCTGTGAGCATGACCACAGTTTGGGTGCATCCAGGATCATTTCCTGTGAGCATGACCACAGTTTGGGTGCATCCAGGACCATTTCCTGTGAGCAGTCTTACAGTCCGGATGCATCTAGTGTTGTTTCCTGTGAGTCATACAGTCCAGGTGCACTGGGGATCATTTCCTGTTAGCAGTCCCACAGTTTAGGTGCAGTCCTACAGTCCATTCACATCTAGTACTGTTTCTTGTGAGTCCTACAGCCAGGTGCACCCGGGATAATGTCCTGTGAGCAGTCCTAAAGTCTCGGAGCATCTCGGATAATTTCCTGTAAGCAGTCCTGCAGTCTGGGTGCATCCGAGATCATTTCCTGTGAGCAGTCTGGGTGCATCCGAGATCATTTCCTGTGAGCAGCCTTCAGTCTTGGTGCATCTGGGACAATTTCCGGTGAGCAGTCCCCGGTGCTGAGCCCACCATGCCCTCCTGGTACCCGCAGTCCCTCTGCGGAGCCCTCCCTGCCCTGGGGGTTAATGAAGAGGTGCTGAGCCCATCGTGCCCTCCTGGTACCCGCAGGCCCTCTGCGCAGCCACAGCCCGGAGGGCCTCCCGGCCCTGAGGAGTCAGCGCACAGGCGCTGAGCCCACTGTGCCCTCCCGGTACTGACAGGCCCTCTGCGCAGGCGCAGCTCGGAGGGGCTCCCTGCCCTGTAGAGTCGGGGGAGGTGCGGTGCCCACCGTGCCTAGGGTGACAAGAATTTTAAAGCTAAAATTCTGGACATTTCCCAAAAATAGAAGGACTACAATTTTACTTCCATACAGCGCACATAATGACAGTGCTCCTTAGCCGAGAATTACAGAAGAGGCAGTAAGAACGTACATAAAGTCAGTAACATGCCTGTTAATTAAATTGGCTTCTTATAACAGCATCTAAGTATCCCTGTTTTACAAAACTTCAAAAGATACGTCCAGCGTTTTCAGCGGACCACCTCTACAAACCGGGACATGAGCTTAATTTATTGAGATTTGCCGGGACAAATGGCGAAAAACCGGGACTTCCACCATCCTGCTGTGTGGGTCTGGGACAGACGATGGATGGATGGGTGAATGATTCCGCCATATAACGCAGGATCAGCACCAGGGGTGCCATTTTAGACAAAGACAAGTAGCGCTACCCCGTCTCTCCCTGTGTGTCCGGGCCACGAGCGTTGTACACAGTGCAGTTGTGCACGCGCGTTCAAGGCTGTGCACGAGCCACCATGTTTAACGACAACCCTTGACTAGCTCCCCTCGCCACAAAATGTCTTCGTCTCGGTATCCAAAGCTGCTGACCTTGCTTCCCTCTCAGGACGCTGGACAGCACCATCAAAGGAGAGAAAGGGGGGAAAGGGGGAGGGGGCATCCTTCAAAGGGCGAGGGAAAGTGAAGTGGGAGAGAGGAAATAAAGGCAGAGGAGCTGAGAAAGAGAAAGGAGCTATCTATGGAGGGAAGGATAAAGGAAGAGTAAAAGAAAGAGGGTTGGGTCAAGAGAGTGGCGGAAAGGGACAGGGAACCAAGGTAGAAAATAATGGAGGAACGGTCCGAAGAGGAAAGGAAGGAAAGAGAAGAGACAAGGTCGCCAGGGAGGACTAAGGAGGGAGTGTGAGCGGGGAGGAAGGAGGGAAGAGAACAAGAAACCTGGTAGGAAAGAAAAGAGAGGCAGAAGGAAAAGATTGGCAGTGAAAGACCGGATGGAAAGAAGTAGAGAGAAAAGAAAGTAAAGTAGGAACGGAAGCAAGGTAGGGAGGGAAGGGATAAGAAATAAAGCAGGAAGGGGGAGCTGGGGAGGAAGGAAAGAGTAGTGGAGAGGTGAAAGGAGGGAGACAAGCACAGGCCCGGACTAACCATAGCGGGCTCCGGGCAATCCCCCCGTGCGCCGCAAGGGTGGGGGCCGGTTTTGAGCCCCTGCCCTGGGGGCCGATTTTGTTACAGGGCCGTTTTTGCAGCGTAGCTGCAAAATCGGCCGAAAACCGACCCTAGCAAAGCGCTCGGCGGCACCTCCAACCCCCCGAGTGGGGAGGGGGGGGGGCCGGCCGAGCACTTTGCCAGGGCCGGTTTTGGTTCCGAGTCCAGCCCTGGACAAGCAGCAGACGGAGAGGGTCTAAGAGCGAGGGGCTGTGCCTAGCACACTCACATACAAGACACACGAGACCTGGGGTGGTCATGAGTAGGTGGCTGGTACTTCAGCCTGTCGTCCCTGCCCCGGCGCCTCAGTGCCCACCTTCACAAGCCTTCAGGAGTGCTGCTACACCCACTGCTTCCTCCAAAAATAACCTGGCACGGACAGTTCCCAGGGAGCTATTCCTGTCTCTGCAGCAGCGTCTGCCCGGCCCTCCAGTGCATCAGGTTCTATTCTGCACCGAGCAGCTCAGCTGACTCCAGGGCTCGAGTTGGGGTACCACGCTGGAGGACGGCGTCCCCCCGCTTATTTTACCGAATGGACGCTGCCCCCCTGCCAAACAGCTGGACTTCACTCTTTGGCCTCTCTGGGATGAGGAGCTCTGAGCTCCACAGCACGCTGCTCACGCGCTGACTTCTCAGATGCAATAGCATCTAAGGGGGGAGCGTGACGTCACTTCCTGTCGTGGCGTCACTTCCGGTGACAGCGTCCCCCCACTTCTATTTTTAGGACTTGTGCCCTGGCTGACTCCACAGGGCAGGGTGCCCCTCCGCTTGCGCAGAGGGACTGCGGGTACCAGGAGGGCACAGCGGGCTCAGCACCTCTGCTGACTCCCCAGGGCAGGGAGCTCCCTCCGAGCTGCGGCTGCGCAGTGGGCCAGCGGGTACCAGGAGGGCACGGTTAGGGTGACCAGGCGTCCTGGCTGTGAAAAACGTGAAGAAGCATGCCACTGTAAAAGAGTTATGTCCTCGCTCTCCCTCCTTCAGGGGTAAAGCATGATGAGAACCTAGAACACGAGCTCATCTGGTACCTAACCCTGAGAAAGAAGCAGGGGTTCACCCCTCACCACAACAAGCTGGGGGTATGATAGAGTTCATGGAGCAGCTGTTCAAGAACTTGAAAGAGGACATATGGGCATGCTTGCAGGGCTCGAAAGGACCTACAATGCACCTAGAAAGACATCAATGAAACCGGTGGAAGAGCCTCACAGCTGGAGGATACAGTGGATGTGGGATCCCTGGAACAGGAGTTCCTCTGCAGAGGTGAGAACACTGCAGGAACAGAAGATCCTTCTCCAGGAGAAGCTCGAGTACTTGAATTAGGGCAGTACCCAGGTTCCTCAGTCGAGCCATGTATCAAACACATGTTCATGGTGCTGGTGGGAATGGAGGCAGGAGCCAAGATCAAACTCTACAGGTCACACAAAATGGCTGAGGTGTAAGGTTATGGAGGGTAGGTGCTGGACATACTCACAAGGGCCCTCCGTTTTCTACTGAAAGAGCCCTTGTCTATCTTTTAATGGAATGGACAGTGCTACCCTAGGAAATCCTTCTCAGAGGCAAGGGACACCCAGACCCTTACTGAAATCAGAAGCATAGTGGAGGGAAGGGTGGCGGAGAATCCACCAATGAGCCAGAGCGGATGGAAGGCAGAGGGCAACATAGAGGGGAACCCTCAGGAAGTCAGACCTCTCGGAGGATGGAGGCTTATACGTTGGCCCATGCTCGATAGATATAGACTCTGCATTATGCTGGTGGGTGTAGGGGCTGCACTGGTTGAGTAGGAGACATGGGTTGTGCTCTGAACTGTTCAGAATGCCCTTGGGTAATCCTGAAAAGGTAATTATTAGTTATGTGATGCTAATGTAGGTTGGGAATATTCACAAGAAGGGAAACCAGGAGGGAAGGGTAGCACATCCCCCTTCCCTAAAAAAAATGTTTCATAGAAAAAAATTCTGCAAGTTGCCGTTGACCACAGCCCCTTCACCACCACTCTGCAAACGTGCTGCCTGGCGTAATGGTGGCTGGGGAATGAAATCCGCTTGAATGCTGAGGGTCTTTGAGGGCCAGCAAACCTTCTTGTTAGCTCTAGTACTTCCCAAAGAGCGGGATTGCTGAGAGGACTTGAAGGCCACACCCCGTTTCTCCACCACTTTGCAAACGCACCTCCTGGTGCTCTTCTGGTTGGGGAATAAATTCCACTTTACTCCTGAAGGCCTCAGGACTAAAGTAGACTACTTCCCCAACCGGAAGAACGCCAGGAGGCAAATTTTGCAGTTTGGTGGAGAAAGGGGCGTGGCCTCTGACAATCTCTCAGTAATCAAGCATTGTGGTTGTTACTGGAGTTGGCAGGAGGGATAGTTGTCCCCTAAGGAACCTCAAGAGCAAACGGGATTTCATCCCCAACTAGTAGAGCGCCAGGAGGTGTGTTTGCAGAGCGGTGGAGAAAGGGGGCATGGCCACTGAGCATCTTTCAGCAAACCCACTTATTGGACATACCAGAGTTAACAGGAGGGTTAGTTGGCCCCAAGAACCCTCGATAGCTAAGGGGGCTTCATCCCCCTACTAGTAGTGTGCCAGGTGGCACGTTTGCAGAGTGGTGGAGAAAGGGGCTGTGACCTCCTATCACGTTTCAGCAATCCTGCTGTGATGGACTTATCGGAGGTAATAGGAGGGGCCAACTACCCTCCTGTTATCTCTAGTAAGTCCAACATAGAGGGATTTCTAAGTGGTCTTCGGAGACCACACCCCCTTTCACCACCAATCTGCAAACTACTAGTTAAAAAAAATAGAAATTTACTGTAAAATACAAAGGTAACAGGGACATTATAGATAGGAATTAGCATTTAAAGGGACGTTAGAGTTAGCAAATTGAATTTTAAAAAACTTAGAAATTCACACAAAAATACAAAGGTTACAGGGAGGTTATAGTAAGGGTCAGATTTCACTCGTACAAAACCAGAGAAATTCAGCAGTTATAGTTAGCCGAGCTAACTAAAGCTTACGCCCCCGCAATGCACTGCTTATGACCTCACATATTACATCACTCATGACATGGTCAGTGACATCACTGATGCCATCACTGATGACATCTCAAATTACATCACTGATGTCATCATTCACATAACTACTCACAAACCTGCTCACACCCTCATAAAAACTCTAATATACCCACTCACACACACCCGTACAACCACTGACATACCTATACCAGTACTTACACACCCACTCAGTCCTCCATAGAGCCACTCACACACCCACTCCCTCACTTGTACACCCACTTACACAACCATTCACTCACCCATACAGCCATTCATACAACCAGTTACTCGCCGATATGGCCAGCCACATAACTCACCCATACACCTACTTACACATCTACTTATTTACGTACAAAGTCACACACACACTCACTCACCCAATCAGCCTCTCAGCACAGCTGCTCACTCACCCATAGAAGCCCTCATACACTCACTCACACAACCACTTAGACACCCATTACCAAATCCATACAGTCACTCACACATTCATGTACTCACCGATACAGCCATTCACACAGACACTCACTGTCCCATGCAGTCACTCACACACGAAGTCACATAACAAAACACCTTGTCAAATACTCACTCACTCACCCATACAGACACTTACACACCCAGGGACTTACTCATACTGCCATTCATACACCCACTCACTCACCCATACAGTCACAGCACACCCACTTATCACTGATAGAGCCACTTACACCGTCACTCACCCACCCATACATCCACTGACACACCCACTCACTCACCAATACAGCCAGTCACACAGCATCTCACTCATTCACACAGCTACTTACACAACCACTTATACACCCATACAGCCATTCACACACCGATATGCACAAGGATACATACAGTCACACAGCCACTCACATGATATGTATTAAAAGTAGTATCATTCATTAGTAGTACACCTAGTTTACTACTTTACGTTTTGTAGTAGCTTAGTACATATGTTTAACAATCATAAACTCTTACAAAATACTTCAACTTACTGGATGGTGTGATCAGTGTTGTCATTTGAGTTGTCATAGGTGATGTCATGTGTGATGTCACTGACTATGTCCTGAGTGATTCAGTATGTGAGGCCATAAGCAGTGCATTGCAGGGAGGGGCGCATGTTATGCTTAGCTCAGCTAACTAGTATAATGGCTGAATTTCTCTGGTTTTGCATGAGTGAAATTTAAGCCTAACTATAACGTCCCTGTAACCTTTGGTTTTTTTCAGTGAAGAAAAAAAAATAATAATAAATATATATATATATATATATATATATATATATATATATATATATATATAAAAATATATATATATAATTATAAATATATATATATATATACACATCTATATCCTAAACAAGTAGCAAAGCGAAATGCCAGAAAGCACCTGCCTAGAGGTGTTGCACGGGCTTTCCAAGGTTCACCCTCCTTGTCCGTTTGAAAAAGGCACTGGCACAAACCAGAAAAGTGCAAAACTTATTTAATTAAATCTCTCATCACCAACAGGCTCAACACGTTTCGGCCAGGAGCGTAGCCTTGGTCACACTGATCGTTCATCTGGCTTAGCAGATTCCAATCGATCTTGCACTAAAAATTGTTCAAGCCATATTCTAGCCCGCCCCCACCACCTCATGGAGTGCAGAGAGGCGCCATCTTTTCATGGGGCAAGAAAAGGAAACAAATTCCAAGGCACATGCCATCAGAAAGAGGTATAGTTCGTTCCAGCGGAAAAGGGTCTCCAGGAAGAGCGTTCTGGAGTGATCCAGATTTTTTGTGATACTTGAAGAGAGGCCACAGAGACACCCTTCTAGACTAGGGCTGAATTGGGAATTCGGCTCATTTTTAAAGAGCTACATAATACCATCAAAGAGTCTGGAGGAAGAGGATGGAGGGCGCTGAAAAGCAGAGATGGAAGCTTTCAAATCAACGCTACAGGCTTACCCAGAAGCCTCTTTTGTGCGGATCTGAGTGAAGGAGATAAGCGGGGAGACAAGCCCTGGATGGATTTGGTAAATTCTGCATGTTTCTTTGCTGCCTTCTCTTATCCAAAGGTAACACAAGTCCACATTTTTACACTCTGCAACCCTGAAAACCTGGAAACACCCAGGAAGTCTCTCCAGGAACTGCCCCACTAGGCCAGGAGTGAGTGTTAATGTGTCTTCTCCGCGGTTCTCATTGGGACCCCAATTTACATACCGGGTCTGGTGGCTCAGTGGACTACTGCATGCACTGCAGGGGTCCATGGATGACTTCATGGTCATAGGTTCGGATTCTGGAAGATCTACAACAAAAGTTTCAGTGGCAAGATATAGGGGCATTTTATCAAGCAGGGCGAAAGGCAATTATCGCCGCTTTAGCGGCCGTTTTCGGCCGCTAAGCGGCGGTAATTCTATCGCCCTATTAGCAAGCTGTTGCTAACTGATGTTAGCGACAGCTTTTAGGCGATAGCGAGCGGTGTGGGGCCCGCTTTGCATGTCAGCGATGTTTATCGCTAATGACATGCAAAGTGGGCGTACCCAACCAGTTAACGACTAAAAGCAGTTGCTAACATCGCTATCGCCTATTAGCAAGGCAGGCGTAGCAATGGAAATATTCGCGCTAAGCGCGAATATCTCTAAATGCTAACACCTGCCCAGACCAGTTCTTAGCCATTTTATCCAATGGGAGGTGGATAACATGGCTAAGAGCATTTCATCGCTAATACGTGAATATCGCTGTATTCTCAGCAATATTCACGCATTTCGCCACTATCGCGGGATATTTTAGCACAATGGAGAAAAACGTTGCTAATAGAATGTTTTCTCCACTAACATATCCAGCGATAGGCAGCGATAAAAAAAAATGCGCTAAGCGCATTTTGCAATAAATATTGCTATTCCTTGGTAATATGCCCCGCAGTGCCATCTCATTCTCATTCCTAGATTCTCAAAATGCCAGTATCGTAGTAGATGCTGTTGCTGAGCAAAGGAGGGCCGCAGCCACTCCAACACTCCCCAAGTAGGAACAGGAAGTCCCAGAACGTGTCGCAGAAGATGCAAGCACTGCCACAAAGATCTGACGTCTTGAGATTGCAATATGAAGGAGGAGTCTTCTTTGTAGACACAATTTTGACGTTTCTCCAGCACGGTCCAGCCAACAGGTCTTTCATTATGTAGAAGCAGGTACATCTTAAGGATCTTGGGGGCCCAGGGTCAAACATATTATGGGGGCCCTTATTCAGAAAAGCTTTAAACTCATGGTCCAATTTCAGCTCTTTCGTGGCCTCTTTGGCCAGGTCACTGAGTGCACCTGCGCACTCGGCCTAATTGTGTGTTTTCAACATTGCAACACAGCAATTACTGCAAACAATCTCTGTGACACCCTCTCATTTCTGAAACTGAGGTCCTGGTTTGATCTAAAAGAAACGTTTTTTATGAATGTTGCATGAAACATAAACAACATTTCTCTGCAAAATGTCTGTAAATGACTCTCACACATCACCCACATTAAAAATAGATTAAAGCAAAGCAGTATTTAAAACAATCTGTTAAAGAAGTATTCAAGGTCATGTGGGCAAGGCTCTCAGCAGAACAGAGTAGGCTCTATCAGGGGGGGCTGGGAAAAGGCTGGGACCCTGAGACAGAGAACACTTTGCCCATGCCTTAAAACGTCTCTGTGTAGAAGTAAACAACTTACTTCATTGGGGCTAGAAGAGATGTGAGTACACCTTGCTCATTCTAAAGAGAAGATTTTAACAGTATGATAATATTGACCTATGAGGACTGAGCCAGCCTGTTTCAACCGGTTCTAAACTACGGCAGAACACAGGTGACTGGCACAAGTGGTACCTTGGAAGAGAGGTCTGGGTGCTGCGGATTTTATTCAGAAGGACGTACAGGATGCGCCGCTCTGCATGGGAGTCACGTACGTCCTGTGGTCCCTGAGATGAAGGGGGGCCCTTGTCCTCAGAAGGCCTCACTCAGCCCAAGGCCTTTGTGAGTCAGCCAGCCAAATGGGCATCTTACCATTACACAGTGGCGGCTCCCCTATAGGGGCATTTGGGCGCCGCCCCGTGCTTTCTCGCAGTGCGAGAAGGCAGAAAAATGAATGGTAATAACTACCATTTATGTTTCTGCCTTCTCGCGCGGCGAGAAAGCAGAAGTGCCTGGTTGGGGGTGGGCGGTCCGGCTCGAGGGCAGGGGGGAGTGGCTTGCCCATTGTTGTGCATACTGACTGTTTGGGCAGCCTGAGGCCGCCTAAACAGTCAGTATGAACAACAGTGGACAAGCCACTCCCCTCTGCCCTCGAGCAACACCGCCCACTCTCCCTGTTCTCTATGTATGCTGCAGCATACATAGAGAAAATGACCCTCAGGGCTGCACGAAACCCTAAAATAACTAATGTTCATTTAATTAAAATGTAAATATCGGTCTGAAATAGAATCACTTAGAACTGACAAATAACTGTCCTGGACAAAAGGAAAACAGTGCAAGTTGAAACGAATTATGCCGTTCCTGCCTGCGAGAAAAATGAATCACGTTTTCAGCGAAAGATTACCCATGCAGAATAATCGCGTGAGCAGTAGTTTACGTGTCATGACTAGGAGTCTGATGTTTTGGGTTTCCAACCTGTGACGCTTGCTGCTGTGGCGGGGTGTCAGCTTACAGCTGGGGTGCGTGTCTGAAACACTTTGTGCACAGCCGGGCTGGGTGGGTACCCACCGTAAAGCTGGCCAGGGGGACTAGGGGACACCTGCTGCACGTGGGCATCTGGTGTACAGCAGGCTGCCTGACACACTGGTGCACAGCTGGGATGGGTGGGTGTCTGCCATAAAACAGCCTGGCACACTGGTGGTGCACAGCTGAATTGAGTGGGCGTCTCGTGTACGGTAGGCTGCTTGAATCACAGCTGACCTGGGGTGTGACTGTGTGTGTGTGTGTGTGCCTGGTGTAGAACCAGTGAAACGCTGGAGCCACAGCTGGGGTCGTGTGGGGTGTGTGTGTGTCTAGTGTAGCGAAGTTTGAAGGAGAGGTTGGGTGCACACCTTGGGTGGGTGTCTGTCTGGTGTACAGCAGGCTGCATAACACACAGGCTGCACGGCTGACCGGGGGTGTGAGGCGAGTCTGATGTAGAGCAGGTGACATGCAGGGTCCACATTGGGGTCGTGTGGGGGTGTCTAGTGTAGAGAAGTTTGAAAGAGAGGTTGGGTGCACACCTAGGGGGGTGGTGTTTGGTGTGGAGTAGTTTGTAAGAAAGTTGGGTGCACAGTTGATGGTCTGGTGTAGAGTAGTCTTGTTTGGCAGGTGTTTCGTGTAGAGCAAGTTGGCTGCACAGCGGGGGGAGGACTGGTATCTGGTGTAATGCTGCCTGTATGAGAGGCTGGGCGCACAACTGGTGTGGGTGTCTGGTGTAGTGCTGGGTGCACAGCTGGTGTGTGTGTGTGTGTGTGTCTGGTGTACTGCTGGGTACATAGTTGATGTGTGTGTGGGTGTCTGGTGTAGTGCTGGGTAATGGATGCAGGGCCACCATTCGGAGTAAGCTAGAACTGGAAATCAAAAAGATGCAATGTGATTAAGTAGTGTGAGGTCAAAGTGCAATTAGGAGTGCAGTACCTTATTTCTGTATAAGATAGAAATGGAAATAGGATGCAGTATGTCTCAAATGTTTGAAGTTGAGTGCAAGTACAAGGGATGCAGCACCACTCTTCTGTGTGTGGTACCAATGACGGAAGAAGGAATAAAGCATCCTTGTGTTGTGTGTGTGGTGGAAGTGTAATTAGAAGGAATGCTCCGCTCGCTCGCTACATGCCGCTCATCCTGAACTTTTACGGCTCACCACTTTCAAATGTCACCAGCCGCCACTGCCATTACATGCCGCACCACTACATACTATAATATACTCTTCCACGCCAACACATAGCACAATAAAGCAGCACCCATGATACTCAGACTTCAAGCTGGGCAAAGTGCGTCATTCTTTCTGATGGCAGGCACGCCCCTGGCTACACACACTCTCGGACAGTCACCACTATCACAACTGAACATTTACATGATACATCAACCCCATCACACGAATGACGCCCCTGGTGAAATGGAGAACATGCTCTCGCCCACGATGGAATATTCGAAAACAGGATATAGCGCTGCGAAGCTATACTAATGGATAAACATTGCTATAGAAACCACTGTTAACATCTGAACGCTGCTGATGCAACATAGCGCTATTAGCCTTCCCTGCCTGAAACCCAGCATCCGTGTGGTTTGAATGAACTGGTACAGCACCCAGAAGTCCTCTCTGGGTAGAGTTGGCGCTTGTGTAGTGATTTGCATGCGCCATCGCTTTGAAGCGGGCGGAAGACAACATATTCCACGACATGTCTAGAAGCTCCCTGAAGCACTGAGGGCCAACGGGGTCGAGTGCTTTCTGTCCCTTCCAAGCACATCAGCATCCGAGCCACATGCCCCGAGGCGCGCTGCATTTCTCAAATGCCTTCAGGGCAAAATAACTCATGCATTTTTAAATTTAAAGCAAAACACCTATCAACATTTAAACGCGTCTTATACTGTCAAGCGAACGATCTGAAATGTCAAGTCTGGTAGACGCCACTCAGCAGAGTGAAAGATGGCTTCTGATTGGTGAGCACTCGAGCTACGATGAATGCCAAGCTCGTGCCCCTCACAATACCTGACACTTTCCTTTTCTTCCTCCGTACCCTGGCTTGCTGCTCTTTTCCTATCCTGGCCCACTGCCATCTGCTCGGCCCCGTTCACCTCTCAGTATCCCTCGTGTCCCTTCGAGCCCCGCCCCCTGTATGTGTCACTTTTTCTTGCACAGCTTCCCCATGCTGTCCCTTCAGCACTGCCCCATGCTGCCCCTTCAGCACTGCCCCATGCCGTCCCTTCAGCACTGCCCCATGCCGCCCCTTCAGCACTGCCCCATGCCGTCCCTTCAGCACTGCCCCATGCCGTCCCTTCAGCACTGCCCCATGCCGTCCCTTCAGCACTGCCCCATGCCGTCCCTTCAGCACTGCCCCATGCTGTCCCTTCAGCACTGCCCCATGCTGTTCCTTCAGCACTGCCCCATGCTGTCCCCTCAGCACTGCCCCATGCTGTCCCCTCAGTACTGCCCCATGCTGTCCCTTCAGCACTGCCCCAGGCTGTCCCTTCAGCACTGCCCCAAGCTGCCCCCTCAGCACTGCCCCATGCTGTCCCTTCAGCACTGCCCCAGGATGTCCCCTCAGCACTGCCCCACGCTGTCCCCTCAGCAATGCCCCACGCTGTCCCCTCAGCAATGCCCCACGCTGTCCCTTCAGCACTGCCCCAGGCTGTCCCCTCAGCACTGCCCCAGGCTGCCCCTTCAGCACTGCCCCATGCTGTCCCTTCAGCACTGCCCCATGCTGCACTTTCAGCACTGCCCCACGTTGTCCCCTCAGCACTTCCCCACGATGTCCCCTCAGTACTGCCCCATGCTGCCCCTTCAGCACTGCCCCATGCTGTCCCTTCAGCACTGCCCCATGCTGCCCCTTCAGCACTGCCCCATGCTGTCCCTTCAGCACTGCCCCATGCCGTCCCTTCAGCACTGCCCCATGCTGTCCCCTCAGCACTGCCCCATGCTGCCCCTTCAGCACTACCCCATGCTGCCCCTTCAGCACTGCCCCATGCTGCCCCTTCAGCACTGCCCCATGCTGTCCCTTCAGCACTGCCCCATGCTGCCCTTTCAGCACTGCCCCATGCTGCCCCTTCGGCACTGCCCCATGCTGTCCCTTCGGCACTGCCCCATGCTGTCCCCTCAGCACTGCCCCACGCTGTCCCTTCAGCACTGCCCCACGCTGTCCCTTCAGCACTGCCCCACGCTGTCCCTTCAGCACTGCCCCACGCTGTCCCTTCAGCACTGCCCCATGCTGCACTTTCAGCACTGCCTCATGCTGTCCCCTCAGCACTGCCCCATGCTGCCCCTTCAGCACTGCCCCATGCTGTCCCTTGAGCACTGCCCCCAGGCTGTCCCTTCAGCACTGCCCCCAGGCTGTCCCTTGAGCACTGCCCCCAGGCTGTCCCTTCAGCACTGCCCCCAGGCTGTCCCTTCAGCACTGCCCCCAGGCTGTCCCCTCAGCACTGCCCCCAGGCTGTTCCTTCAGCACTGCCCCATGCTGTTCCTTCAGCACTGCCCCATGGTGTCCCCTCAGCACTGCCCCATGCTGTTCCTTCAGCACTGCCCCATGCTGTCCCCTCAGCACTGCCCCAGGCTGTCCCCTCAGCACTGCCCCATGCTGTCCCCTCAGCACTGCCCCATGCTGTCCCTTCAGCACTGCCCCAGGCTGTCCCCTCAGCACTGCCCCACGCTGTCCCCTCAGCACTGCCCCATGCTGTCCCCTCAGCACTGCCCCATGCTGTCCCTTCAACACTGCCCCATGCTGCCCCTTCAGCACTGCCCCATGCTGCCCCTTCAGCACTGCCCCATGCGGCCCCTTCAGCACTGCCCCATGCTGTCCCTTCAGCACTGCCCCATGCTGCACTTTCAGCACTGCCCCATGCTGTCCCCTCAGCACTGCCCCACGCTGTCCCCTCAGCACTGCCCCATGCTGCCCCTTCAGCACTGCCCCATGCTGTCCCTTCAGCACTGCCCCATGCTGCCCCTTCAGCACTGCCCCATGCTGTCCCTTCAGCACTGCCCCATGCCGTCCCTTCAGCACTACCCCATGCTGCCCCTTCAGCACTGCCCCATGATGCCCCTTCAGCACTGCCCCATGCTGCCCCTTCAGCACTGCCCCATGCTGCCCCTTCAGCACTGCCCCATGCTGCCCCTTCAGCACTGCCCCATGCCGTCCCTTCAGCACTGCCCCATGCCGCCCCTTCAGCACTGCCCCATGCCGCCCCTTCAGCACTGCCCCCTTCAGCACTGCCCCATGCTGTCCCTTCAGCACTGCACCATGCTGCCCCTTCAGCACTACCCCATGCTGCCCCTTCAGCACTACCCCGTGCTGTCCCTTCAGCACTGCCCCACGGTGTCCCCTCAGCACTGCCCCATGCTGTCCCTTCAGCACTGCCCCACGGTGTCCCCTTCAGCACTGCCCCATGCTGTCCCTTCAGCACTGCCCCATGCTGCCCCTTCAGCACTGCCCCATGCTGTCCCTTCAGCACTGCCCCATGCCGTCCCTTCAGCACTGCCCCATGCCGTCCCTTCAGCACTGCCCCATGCTGTCCCTTCAGCACTGCCCCATGCCGCCCCTTCAGCACTGGCCCATGCTGTCCCTTCAGCACTGCCCCGTGCTGCCCCTTCAGCACTGCCCCATGCTGTCCCTTCAGCACTGCCCCAGGCTGTCCCTTCAGCACTGCCCCAGGCTGTCCCTTCAGCACTGCCCCATGCTGCCCCTTCAGCACTGCCCCATGCTGCCCCTTCAGCACTGCCCCATGCCGTCCCTTCAGCACTGCCCCATGCCGTCCCTTCAGCACTGCCCATGCCGCCCCTTCAGCACTGCCCCATGCCGTCCCTTCAGCACTGCCCCATGCCGTCCCTTCAGCACTGCCCCAGGCTGTCCCTTCAGCACTGCCCCAGGCTGCCCCTTCAGCACTGCCCCAGGCTGCCCCTTCAGCACTGCCCCAGGCTGCCCCTTCAGCACTGCCCCATGCTGTCCCTTCAGCACTGCCCCATGCTGCCCCTTCAGCACTGCCCCATGCTGTCCCTTCAGCACTGCCCCATGCTGCCCCTTCAGCACTGCCCCATGCTGTCCCTTCAGCACTGCCCCAGGATGTCCCCTCAGCACTGCCCCACGCTGTCCCCTCAGCACTGCCCCACGCTGTCCCCTCAGCACTGCCCCACGCTGTCCCTTCAGCACTGCCCCAGGCTGTCCCCTCAGCACTGCCCCAGGCTGCCCCTTCAGCACTGCCCCATGCTGTCCCTTCAGCACTGCCCCAGGATGTCCCCTCAGCACTGCCCCACGCTGTCCCCTCAGCACTGCCCCACGCTGTCCCCTCAGCACTGCCCCACGCTGTCCCTTCAGCACTGCCCCAGGCTGTCCCCTCAGCACTGCCCCAGGCTGCCCCTTCAGCACTGCCCCAGGCTGTCCCTTCAGCACTGCCCCAGGCTGTCCCTTCAGCACTCCCCCATGCTGCCCCTTCAGCACTGCCCCATGCTGTCCCTTCAGCACTGCCCCATGCTGTCCCTTCAGCACTGCCCCATGCTGCCCCTTCAGCACTGCCCTATGCCGTCCCTTCAGCACTGCCCCATGCTGTCCCTTCAGCACTGCCCCATGCCGCCCCTTCAGCACTGCCCCATGCCGCCCCTTCAGCACTGCCCCATGCTGCCCCTTCAGCACTGCCCCATGCTGTCCCTTCAGCACTGCCCCATGCTGTCCCTTCAGCACTGCCCCATGCTGTCCCTTCAGCACTGCCCCATGCTGCCCCTTCAGCACTGCCCCATGCTGCCCCTTCAGCACTGCCCCATGCCGTCCCTTCAGCACTGCCCCATGCCGTCCCTTCAGCACTGCCCCATGCCGCCCCTTCAGCACTGCCCCATGCCGTCCCTTCAGCACTGCCCCATGCCGTCCCTTCAGCACTGCCCCATGCCGTCCCTTCAGCACTGCCCCATGCCGTCCCTTCAGCACTGCCCCAGGCTGTCCCTTCAGCACTGCCCCAGGCTGTCCCTTCAGCACTGCCCCAGGCTGCCCCTTCAGCACTGCCCCATGCTGCCCCTTCAGCACTGCCCCATGCTGTCCCTTCAGCACTGCCCCATGCTGCCCCTTCAGCACTGCCCCATGCTGTCCCTTCAGCACTGCCCCATGCTGCCCCTTCAGCACTGCCCCATGCTGTCCCTTCAGCACTGCCCCAGGATGTCCCCTCAGCACTGCCCCACGCTGTCCCCTCAGCACTGCCCCACGCTGTCCCCTCAGCACTGCCCCACGCTGTCCCTTCAGCACTGCCCCAGGCTGTCCCCTCAGCACTGCCCCAGGCTGCCCCTTCAGCACTGCCCCATGCTGTCCCTTCAGCACTGCCCCATGCTGCACTTTCAGCACTGCCCCATGTTGTCCCCTCAGCACTTCCCCACGCTGTCCCCTCAGTACTGCCCCATGCTGCCCCTTCAGCACTGCCCCATGCTGTCCCTTCAGCACTGCCCCATGCTGCCCCTTCAGCACTGCCTCACGCTGTCCCTTCAGCACTGTCCCACGCTGTCCCTTCAGCGCTGTCCCATGCTGTCCCTTCAGCACTGCCCCATGCTGCCCCTTCAGCACTACCCCATGCTGTCCCTTCAGCACTGCCCCACGGTGTCCCCTCAGCACTGCCCCATGCTGTCCCTTCAGCACTACCCCATGCTGTCCCCTCAGCACTGCCCCATGCTGTCCCCTCAGCACTGCCCCATGCTGTCCCTTCACTGCTGCTGCTTCCTCGTGCTTTGAGTGAGGAGGGGGGTCCATGCACCGAGGGCGCGTGCTTCTGTGATTTGAGGGGAGTAAAAACTCTTCTCAACGGTGGAGCAAGACAGCGCCAGCTCTGTTCAGCAGCCAGCTCCTGCTCTGGGACAGAGAGTTTCTACAGAAATCCCATTCCTAGCACTGTCCTTTCCCCTTCACCCGACCTCTCCTTGTCCACAGCATCAGCTGCCCAGCATTGCAAATGCTGCAACAAAATGGCTTCCCGTTCTTTTTTCATGTTTTATTTATGTAAATAGAAAGTATCTCAAAAACTCAGCAATAGTCAAAGCCTTGTAATCCTTATAAAAGAAACAACACAGCCGGAAAAGTTTACATTATTTATAAGAGATTGCATAAACACACTAATAAAGTCACATCAAAAACGGTTAGCGCAATGTTATCCCCAACTGACTCTTTCTGTGACATTTGAACATTTTTTTTTTATTTCTAACACTTTGTAGCTAAACAAAAAAGTGTTTTTCTCTTTCTGCTATGACGTTTGTCTCATATTTTACTTTTCCATGTTGTTTTATTTCTTCCTGGTTAGCAGCCAGCACCTTCTTTCCTTTTTATAAACTTGGCTCAGACATCTCACCAACTATTTTGCCGTTGAAGTCTTTGATCTGTAAACTTTATAAAACTTCCTGAAATGAAGTCTTGATCTCGGACCGGCATCAAAGGGTGCAACTAGGATACTTCGAAGACAGATCAATTCACATCTTTGCTACAATGTACAGGTTTCCTCCTCCTAGGCCTAGTAAGCTTCTGAAGGGCTCTATTGGCCAGTTTGTTTTGATTGTTCAGCAGTAACTAACGAGTTCCACGCACGCGCTAAGAAAAGGGCCCTTTGGGGAACCAGAAGCAGCCTGGCAAAAATGCTCAATTCATCCCCGGTCCCTTTGTCTCCTCGTGCAACCGCTCTCTTTCCATCCATCCCTTCTCTCTCCCCTTTCTGTCCTCCTTCTCCGATCACTTTCTCTCTATCACCATCCCACCCTCTATTCCTCTCGCTCGAAGCCTCCCCATTTTTGTTGCAAATAAGTTAGGTGAGCTGGGGAAAGTGACAGAGGCACCAGGAGCACCCGCCTCCCTAAAAAACAGCTTCCAGGGGTACCAGCCCACTGGGGAAATGCCCGGTAGAATAAAAGACCTGTCCGGCCCTGCTTAAAAACGATGATAAACTTCTGCGGCACTGTGACCCTTCACAGCCATTCCTGCACACACTTTGGACCCAGTACAACGAAGGCATTTATGAGGATATGCAACGGTACTCCTGCAGCACTACGTCATGTACCCATAAATGCCTTCAGTGGATTGCGCCGTCAATCTTTAAGTTAACCATGATTTTTTTTTTTGGAGGCTTCTGTTTTTGATGATCATTCTTTCGGCACATATGCAAACCATTTTTCAAACTCGGTTATATTCCAAAATATGGGGCTAACTCACAAAGGCATTTATGAGCACATGAGCAACACTACATGAGTACCACTGCCCTTACTCCTACATGCCTCTGTCAAGAGGTGCCAGTGTACGGGAATCAGGCGCGGCTCGAGTCAGGGAAAAGAGGCGGGTGGAAAAGGGGACTCAGGAGCTAAATACAACGCATTAAAAACGTACCTGCTGCCCTCCATCACGTCGCGCTCGCCCGCTCCTCTCCTCTTCCGAAGGCACAGGCTTCCAGCTGCCATGCGCCCAATCCTGAAGCTGCTCTCCAATTAGAGCAGCTTCAGGAATGGCCTGAGCGCCCTCAGTTTCCAGTCCAGGACAGACTGTGAGTCTGTTTCTGCTCTCCAACCCAGCAGCGTTGCTAGGGTGGAGAAAACGTTCACTGCGCATGATGGTTTGGCCGGCCTGAGACGGATGGCCAAACCATCACGTGCCGTGAAGGGGGTGAGCAAACCACTCCCCTCAGTGCCTTTGTCACTTTGGCCCTGTCCCCAAGACTCGGCACAAGGAAAATGAAACGATATTAAAACGTGTTTTAAACCTGTTTTGTTATTGTTTTATTTTTCATGATTTGGAGGATGGGGGGGGGGGGGGGGAGTTGACGCTTCTCTGCCATAGCGGAGGAGCTGCCCCTGATGGGAATATTGCAGGACCTCAATAAAACCAGTGCTTAATTTGTGCCAGTGGTTTCTGGAACTTGGTACCAAACTTGTAAATACCGGCATATATGACAGGCATGGTAGTGCCGTCAGTTGAATTTAGAGATGAGCACAACAGCTGTTTATTAATCCAATCTATACTACTATTATAAAGGAAGAACTTTGAACCTTTGAGGCGGGTAAACTCGGAAGCCACAGCGCCAATCCACACACCCGATACATCGTTGTAATCGTCAGGGTGTGCAGATGGACATAGGCTATATAAACGTAATAAATATACGTTATTTAAAAAATGTACCAAAAAAAAGTAGTCCCTTGGAAGAAGCGCCGGCCGCGACGTGCGTGCCCGACGTGAGGAGCGCGGGGAGGAGCGGCGTCCAGGAGCGCGAGGAGGACCGGCGGACATGGAGAGGTGAGGAGCGGCGGACAATGGGTGAGGAGCGGCGGACAGGCGGGGAGGAGCGGTGAGAGGCGGATGAGGTAGGTTATTTATTTAGGAGCGGTGAGCGGCTGAAAAATGAATCAAAAATGAAAATCGTGAGCAAGAGGAAGCAAACGGAGCATTACAAAAGTGAGCCAAACGGTGCATTACAGGAGGAAAAAGTTACGTGTGCAGATTACAAAAGCATACATCGTGAGAGGGCGGGGGCCCTGAAGCCTAATTGCTCCCGGACAACGTCGGGACGGGCTGCTAGTACACAATAAAAAATACTAATACCTACCAACCAGACCGTTTTTATTATTTTGAGGGCCTGTAATTGTCACACTTAAGAGTCTGATGACTAGAAATGTGTTAGCACCGTCATTAGCAGGTCAGGGTGGGCAACGGGCGGGACACGCTGCACTGAAGAGAGCCATGGCACTAATTTGAGTTTTTTTAACAGTGATAAATGTACAGCGGTAGAGTTGTCAAAATGTAGCCTTACTTTGTGAGACTAGATTCTATTTTTTTTTTTTGTTTTGCAGTTTTATATAGCATGAACTCGACCAGAAGGTATTGGAGCGCTTTACATGAGCACAAGTTACATTGCCCAAGGACACATTTATTTTTGGTAGACACGGGGAGATTAATTGATTTGCCCAGAATCACAGGATGTTGAGCCGACGCCGAGACTCGAACCGAGTTGCCCAGAATCAGAGAATGTTGAGCGGAGGCTCAGACTCGATCCTGGTTCCCCAGCTGCAAAGTCAGCAGCTCTGGGCATTACACCACATCTATGGATGCCATGACCCTGTCTAGGCATTTCTTTCTGGATCAGCAAAGCTGCGTCTGTATGGGGGTGCCTCAGCTCTGCGAGAAGCTGCCTGCACCTGCGCGCCAGGCTGCGGCCAGCAGACCACAGGCAGCCCAGCCTGCTCTTCTGCCAGCCAGGCACTGGCTTCGAGAGTGCCAAGCCTGGCAGAACTGGCAATGCCCTTGCTGAAGAGAGGCACGCGCGCTGCCAAGCTGAGTGCAGCGTCAGTACACAGGGGACTCGTGTGCCCAGGAAGACGAAGGGCCCTGCGTGGAGGACTCACGCACAGCACCGCTTGGGGAACGGCACAGTTGTGGGGTGTATTTATAAACGAGCCTGGCCCGCCTCCTGCGGCAGTGCGCCCACATCTCACAAAACACAGGTTCATTGTGGAGAATGGGACATTAAACGAAATCAGACCGCACCTTCACCAAGATGCATAGTACCTATTTCTATCTCTCGGGGCTCAGTAGTAAAGGGACATTTTAGGAAGCTCTGTATGGAATTCACACAATGCTGGCAGATAACCTACTTCCGGGTACAAGTTTTTTAATTCACTTTAAATTTGTATTTGTAAGGGTATTTCTAAAGCCCAACGTTCGCTCCGGAGGGAAATAAATACCACTTCACCTATATGTTATAGGACATTTTTATAGTGCAGGATTTGCAGAATACATGGTCTACATATGTTCCTCTATAAGGGTGCAGGAATAGCGCATATATGGGTGAAGTGACGCATACAAGAAGTGCAAGGGCTCACAGTAGGCAACGTCAAACTAGTCAAAGTTATTTCTTTCCTCACCTCTAAAAAGATCTTCTTTGCGCTGAAAAATATGAGGGAATCTATTCGCCACGGATCACCATGTGAGACAGAGGCAGCATAGCGCCTAGATGTCAGTGGCAGCGCATAGGGAGATCACACTGATCTCGCTGCACATTCATAACTGCACTTCACGAAAGTACAATTCCACCTGTCCTGATGCTCCATGTCTGTGCATTAACCGTTTGTGGGTCAGTAACAAGGTGATCTCCAGGGTTAACACCAGGGGATCGAGCTTGGAAACTGGGATCTGAATTCAAAATTGCTGATTCCACAATGTAGAACTTATTTTTATTTTTTATTCTTAAGAGTTTTATATAGCGCTGGCTATACCCGGAGGTATCAGAGCGCTTTACATAGCCTGGTCAAATATACCACCAGGACACAAATATGCAGTGACTTTCAGGGCACAAGTTCTGACAACCAGCAAAGCCGCCTGAGACTTCCATCATTCCTGGGCCGATAAACTGAGCACAGTTGAACTGAGTTACAGAAACCTCCGCGCATAGCAACAGATCAAGTGCAGTATTAGAAGCTTTAGAAAATATGAGTTATTAAACACTCAATCTCTTGAATTTTAGAGCTGCGGTTTGTAGTGTTTAATTTTTTTTAAAAAACAACGTTTGTACAATTTATTTCATTTTTAGAAAACCAACAACGTGTGGCAAGGGTGGAACATTGGAAATCCTTTTAAATGTTCATGAGGTAGCAAAGGGTGAGTGATGAGGGTTTGAATCATTTGTGGGTGAAGGTCACATGCCCAGGGGAACACGTATTGTACACAGTATCAAAGCATGAGTGATGTAAGGTTAATTGCACTTAGCAGTATTCAACCAGCTGGGTCTATAAATAGTGTTATATCTGAACATGATCTCATATTGATGCCGCCTGGTTCCCCCAGCCCGCATGTATGTGCACCCCTAAAACACTGAGCTCAGTTACTCAAGCAGACACCCATTCATCAGTGGGGGCCCTGAATTATTTATTAGTAATGGTAATGAGACATCTATGTTACTCCTAAAGGGGACTGTCGAGAG
This sequence comes from Lissotriton vulgaris, assembly GCF_964263255.1. Taxonomy (NCBI): domain Eukaryota; kingdom Metazoa; phylum Chordata; class Amphibia; order Caudata; family Salamandridae; genus Lissotriton; species Lissotriton vulgaris. The sequence continues at coordinate 127,984,716 of NC_141691.1, read as the reverse complement.
ATCCCAGTCCCTGCACATCTGCCAGGAAAAGGGAGGGGAATGCACTTTTTTTCTTTGCTTCTAAACAATGTCATTTTAAACATTAGTACCAACACAGCTTTTCAATTACACAATTGATTCCGTCTTTGAAATCGAAGAGGCCTTCATGTCTTAATGTAGTTTAGGAATGATCCCAACGATGACTTTGACGAAGAGGATGATTTAAATGTGGTTAATGGGCGTGAAGCCCCTTCAAATCACAGTTTGTTAGGAAAAGTGAGATGACTAACAATGAAGTCTCACCCTTAAGAGGCCCACCCAATGTCCACAGCCTCTACGTCATTGCTACAGGCACCACCTTTGCCTATAAATAGCACATTTAGGCCCAGATGTATCAAGCCTTTTGCGATTCGTAAAGGCCGAAATTCGCCGAATTTCGGCCTTTACGAATCGTAAACGGTCTTTTTGCATGTTTTGACATGCATTAAAAAATCGCAAAATAAAGAATCGCAAAAATGTGCAATTTCTTATTTTGCTATAGCATTTAAGGAATCGCAATTTTGCGATTCCTTAAATGCTATGTATGAAACTTTTAAATTTTGCGATTTTGGGTTAAGAAATCGCAAATTACCACCAACTTGAAGTTGGTGGTAATTTGCGAAATCTTAAAATAATCCCAAATGTTGCATTTTTAAAGGTGGCATATGACGCACATACATGCCCATAGGGCATGTATGTGAGCCATATGCACACAAATGCTGATTTCAGGGGTACAGCAGGGTGTCCTTGAGACACCCCTGCACCCTTGAAATCATTCTCATTTTGCGATTAGCAAATTGCGAATCGCAAAATGAGATGTATTTCACAATCATTCCTATGGGCCTCCTGGCCCATAGGAATGAATGGGAAATTATTCCATATTTGCGAATTCGCAACTTGCGAATTCGCAAATAAAGAATATTAAGAAACCGCGAAAAAATAGCGAATTTAAACATACATCCCATTTTGCGATTTCTAAATAGCGATTCCTTAAAAATCGCTATTAAGAAATCGCAAATAGGAACGATGATACATCTAGGCCTTAGCTCCTAGGCCCTGGCACTGGGCGCTACACGCCAAAAGTGAACACTGACACGTCCAACATGGCTGTCTCGGGAAACATATCTGTAAAATGCTTTTAGTGGTTGTTTCTTGGACTTCTACAAAACAAAGCGCAAGCCTGGGGGCTCCCTCCCACCCTCATCCCCGCAAAACAAAAAAACAAGAGAGTGGCGCGATCTTTGCAGTCACTCACTGTACGAAAAGCAAACTAAAGCAGCAAAAGATGGCTCAATCTAACAAGTACGAAAACATTAAACAGTGAATACAGGGTAGGTGTGCAGGTGCCCTTAAATGATAAATACAACAACGAGAATACAAGTGAACTCTGTGCTACGCGCTTTGATCCGCCTCCTCTCTGCCACAGCAAATCGATATCCCCCAGACTTCTCGGTTTCGAAGTGTTTTTGCAGCTTTTGCTCATTCTTGTCTCTGTGCACCACAGATACTGTCTATATTGTTCTATAAATCTATAGATGTCAAGCTCGCAGTGCTGAGCTGATGTATGCTGTACGAGCCTACAGGACAACTTGTCAACAGTTGAACTAACTACATGTGCCACATGGATGGTGACACAGATCCAGGGCTCAAGTCGGGGTACCACGTGGGTGGACGGCGTCCCCCCACTTATTTTACCGGGGGGACGCCGTCCCCCCTACCAAACAGCTGGACTTCACTCTTTGGCCTCTCTGGGACGAGGAGCTCGGCACCTTTTGTGGCGTCACTTCCTGTCGTAACGTCACTTCCGGTGACAGCGTCCCCCCACTTCTTTTTTACGACTTGTGCCCTGCACAGATCACACGGCATGCATCTGAGTTTTCTATGCATTATTCTTGTTCAGGGCTCAAATCGGGGTACCACGCCGGTGGACGGCGTCCCCCCACATATTTTACCAGGACGTCGATTACTGGAGCAAATGGTGCCACACATTAACTCTTAGGCCTCTTTCGTGACGTCACTCCCTGTCGTGACGTCAGCGTCCCCCCACCTCTCTTTTTAGGACATGTGCCCTGTTCTTGTTGACATTTTACTAAGTCAGGCACATGCCTGCTTGCTTCTTCTTCCTGGCTTTGGTGTGGCACCAGTTCAAAGTGTTGACAAACTATCATGCAAGCTGCAAGCTTTGCCTTGATGAAGCTTGTAGCTCTCACATCAGGTGGCTGGGTAGTAGGGGAGTGAAACATAGGCCACGGGATATTGGGAACAAATGACATCACTTCCACTGACATCACTTCCTGGGATACCACTCTGCAAAAGAATGATGGATTTAACCCAGATCTGTGACTAGGGGTGAATGTTTGACAATGTGCAGCAGTCCACCCATCATCTCTTTGTGTTGGTAACAGTGCTTCTTTTGAGTCGGTGGTTTCCGGTGATCGGCCCCAGCAGTCAACTGCCAGCACAGGCTTTCGTGACAGTTCACCCACATGGTGGCGCTGTCTCTTTAATTTTGGGATAAACCCAACAGCCATGTATATTAAGTCAACTCTAATTGAAAATGAATAATACCAGACTCTCACGCCATTATTATAGCTTTGTGTGACCCGAAATAGTCTGAATTGTCACACCTATAGGAGTGTGATACTTAGGTGTTATGTTGGCAGCGCTGGCAGGGGCAATGCGAGCTGCAGGCTGCAGTGGCCTTCTGAGAGCGGCCCTGGCACTTAAAAAAAATAGATTCAGCACCAGTCCTACATCTAATTAATTAAAGATGAAAGCATAACAGTAGAATCGGTCAAGTGACTTCACTTCCAGATTAAGGTTTAGTCCTGGCTTTGACGCGACCAAAACTGAGATTCCGGTCCAATCACTCCACCTCCATTGGCTAAAATAGAAACCAAACAGTTGTCTAATGTAAATCTGTGTTATTGTACAAATATGAGTAATGGATACGTAAACAGTACTGTCTAGTAATATCCCAGTCATATGTTCTCACACCCTCACCGCCCGCTTCTGATCTGAACCCCCTCCCACACACACAAACTATAATGTCGTCTGTGCTGTACTGCACGTTTTTCAGGTACCCCGGCTGCAATAAAAATGTTCTCTGGAAAGCTCCTTGTAGCTAAGTTTGAGCTAGAATAAACAGCTAAAATAAATGACAAGAATAAATGTAAAGATAACTTTGGAATCAGTTTAGAAAGCATTTCGGTGGGATCATGTTACTCTCCAGTGAACACAACCAAGGTTGCTTGCTCTTGAGGAGACGCCCCAAAATTGGGCAAGCGTACAGCCAGTGTCATAAATGGTCCTATCAGTTGTGCTCTCGGGAGGCCGGATGCCACACGGAGCTCGCACGGCCACGGGTAAGAAACATGCATCGCCCCTGAAAAGCTCTTCCGGCCCGTGTAATCAGGGCAGCCGCTGGAAGAGCGCTGACGTCAGCAGCCGGGCCCCAGGAGGCCGCCGAGAAAACGTATTCCTTAAATATCTTCCTAGGCGCTCGAAGGCCTTCCTTCCTCCGCGCGCCCTCCCTGCTATCTGCATGAATATTAAAGGCCTTTCCTTCCACCTTGCAGCACAGGCGGCTATTTCTGTGCTGCGGTGACGCTGCTTCTGCTGCTGCACGGACGGGGGCCGGGCTCCCCTCCCTCAGACTCTTTCACTTACTGTAGTTTGGCATCAAGGCCTCGCTCGGGGCTTTTACAGGGTCCCCAATGGCGCCCACCAAAGTTGAGGGGGTATACGCCAAAGAAACACGAGGAAATATTTCAGCAAAACAATTTGGCAAAATGCAGGGGAATGTATTTATCAAAAACCAAAAGTTCAGAGTCATCCATCAGGGCTTGGGGGTGCTGCCCCCTGCTTGCCCTTTAGTTCCCTGGCACTGTCCTTGCTACGCCTGATCTCAAGGTCATTCCAGCAGCATCAGCAACACAAAGCCCCTTCAAATTCTAAGTGTCCTACATTCTTTATGTAGTTTGCACCAGTTGCCCTTCCCAGCACCACACAGGAGGCTTTGGAAGGGCTAAAGATGGGGCAAAGGCAGGGGGTGAACGAGTGTGTGATGTCATTTCCTGTACCGCTGGAGTTTTGTTGAATTGATGTCCATGCTAGAAGCTGCAGAATTATGCTGATGCTTCCTTGATTCTGCGACCTATTTATTTAATCGTTTTACAGAGTGCAGCTGTCTGTCATCACCGTTGGTGCTGTGATGCAGGCTAGTGCCTGCGTGAAGGCACGAGCAAGGACAGTTACAGGCCAATACAATTTAGGGAATACCCGTCCTGATAGTCTTTGTTCACCTATGAGGTGATCTCTTGAAGGTAATTTTAAATTGTTCATATTTCAGCCATTTTGCCGCCTGGTTCTTTTGACAACCAGGGTTCTCCCACTGTGTTACCGATAGTTGGAGACCAGGCCACTGGAATTATGCGGCAGGAGAGGGCCAAATCATGCTACAGGGATAAGTGTATTATGCGGCAAGAAAAGCAAATTATGCTGCACATTTTGTAACAGTAATACTTCATTATTTCGTCGTTTTTAAACTTGGTAACTGCCTGGGCTTTGGTTGTACCTCATTAGTACCAGTTTAATACCCAAATACAGCAATGAGCAACAGAAAGGTGACCAGTTCAGCTTTGCCAAGGGCATTCCACTGCACAGCAACACGTGTCACTGCATTTTTAGTAACTTTTAAAATGTTTGACTAGAACCCTAATTTTCCTTTGTTAAAAACTGCAGATTACGCGGAAGATGATGGATTAAGTGGCAAATCTATAATGATGCAAAAAATCGCCACAGCCACACAATGGTATAATTCCAGTGGCCCTGCTGGAGACTCACTGATTGAATGCATGCACAGGGCACAGGTGCCTGGTGAGGCCAGAGTGGGGAGCCAGGTACTGCATGCGTGCCCATCCTTCACTCCAGTTAGCTTCATGCACAGAGCAGAGAGCCCTGTACTTAATCAGGAGACTCTGGAGTGGTCCTAGGCCTGGGTTTACAAGGTTACGTACAATTGGGCTATTACCGGTATTCTCTGTCAATTTTCTTTAGGGAACCGCCTGATCTATCCGCTATCGCATCCCAACTTTTTGTAACTAATGTTCCCTGGTTGTTATGTTCTGCTTGCAGACAGCTTTAGCAGTGTAAACACACACACACACACACACAAACACACACATGAACGCAGACACACACACGTATTGAACAGTGTAACCCCTACCAGTTTGTTCTTTTTACTGTTAAAGTATTTTTTATCAACAACTATCATTGGCCACCCCCTCATTATTGAAACTGAAACAATTGTGTTGATATTCCATCTTTTTCTCAACCATCACTCCACCTTCTTTATGAAAGGCCTTGACTGTCAAGCTACTCCAGAGACAGTGTGAGGTTTTGGAGGCCAAGTGCAAAGAACCTTGGCCAGTAGTGAACACAGGCCATCTCACCTTCAATATCAACATGGTCTCTATGACTTTGCAGATCGGGGAAAAAGACTCCCATCTGCCATGATGCTGATGTAGCAAATCCAACCATAGTCAATCATCCTGAAAAATGGCCCCATCTCCCAACTGAAAACTCCAAGATCCCTCACCAATACATCTTGCAGAGAAACCCGCAATGAACCAAAACTATGCTAAGTTCCAATTGACTTTCCATCCATCATTTTTTTAGATTTCACCCAAGGAAGAAGGTTATCAACCCAACTTCGCCTGCACCACATTTTGACATCTCCCCCTCCAAAATACAAGAAACATAAATCATGATATGACAAGTTAAATATGTGTATATTTGTTTGTATATTGCCAACACATCCCACATTCTTAAGGATAGTTTGGTGCATTTCTCCCTATTAAGCTGGATGATTCTATGGCTCTATCTCCAAGTAGGTCTTTTTGGTGGCTTCCATCCACTGATACACCATCGTAGCCTCTACCCGTCTCTCAGACAAGTGATTCCCGGTAAATATTCATCCAATAACAAGTCTCTACCTAAAGTCCTCTCCTCACTCCTCCCCATTTAGGTGGTCTGATTGTCAAGTACCTTCAACAAACAATCATTGTTCTATCACTTCCATCAAATACACATTCCTCAGAGTGTTCATCATCTATAAGGGTCAAAGTACAAGCACCATCTTCACCCTCAAGTGAGGAGTTTCTTGGGTTCCTGTCTAGTGATTGTGCAGCTGCACATCTTCTTAAGCCCTCTTGGTGCCTTGATATTGGTTGCCGGGGATGAAGCGATCCAATTGAATACAATATTCAATGCAGCAGGTCTGGTCTAATGTAGAAGATGAGAGGAAGCCAATGAAGGGCTTTAAGGCTAGACATTATCCTTTCAAATATCTGAGGCTCTTAAAGATGGGGCAGCTAGAGGGTAAACCCTATTCAGGGTCTTCAAATAGGTCTTCAGGACGAGGAATAGGTTATCTGTGCTGACAACAAAGCGACTTACAAGCAATGGTTGGACTGCCATGCTGAAGTTATCTTCTGGTAGGAATAGCTTCACTCTGTAAAGGAGAGGTAGTTTGTGCCATGTGGTCATAGGATGGAACATCATGTAAACTTTGAAGCTAAGGTTGGTAGCAATGCAGAAGACCTGGGATTTTGTTCCGTTGATGAGCAGTGACTCAGAGTCATCCAGATTCAGCCCATTTAGTTATTGCTGGACGTTATGTTGCGTGCTAGCACTGGTTATGAGGGCATATGTCTTCTAGGTCGGGATAACTGGCGATAGATCTTGGAAATCCAGGTTTGAATAGTTGAAAGTCATTGCTTCAATAGGACAGTACTGAAGCCAGGTGTGACCATGAGACAAAGCTAGGAATCATTTGCATATTAGTGGAAGGTAATGTCTTTGGCAACTAATTGGTCGCCCAGGACATCCATTTAAAAGTTGAGCCTTTCTGGCCTGAAGATGGTGCCTTTTCTAACAACCATGTCAAAGGAAATGGCAATGAGTCAATTACTTCTGTTCGCTCGTCCATGATCCTTATCTTTCAACTAGCCCAGTTGCTCGTGGATTGTACTTTTGGATAAAACACTTGACTTTTTACACACTGCTTGGTGAAAATTGAGCTTTAAGTACTGATCTAAACTGCACCTTATAATTACTGCTCTCCCTCTCTCCCAGCAAGCCATTATGTACTTCTTCTACTATTGTCTTACCCACGCTTCATACCGCTTTATTTACTGAGCATATGATTTTGCCATGTCTACAGAAGGCATGTCTGCATATCTATAAAGTACAAAACTGTTTCGTTATTACTTAGAAAAAAAAGTTCTATTCTTTTAAGAATCCTAGAATTTTTGCAGTTTATAGTCGCAAGAGATGTATATAGCAATCGTGTGGTTATAAAATATATATTTCTGTTTTTCCTACTGTTCGCAAACTTTCTTTTCATACTTAATCTTTAGTAGGTGGTTAAAACAATGCTTAAATATTTATGTTTGGTTTATATAATTGATGGAGTGTACCGTTAAAAACACACTTATTAAATATTTAGCTCCAGCATGAACCATTGTGTCTATATTAAATATGTGTAATATATATTGCAAAGAAGTCATTGGCAGAGATGAGGTGGAAGAGAAACAAGGCGCCTACTGTGCTCTAGCCAAGCTTCCACAGCATCAAAGATGCAGCTATTTGCAGTCAGAAGTGGGTCAAATGCTCCCTAAGATTACTTTTTTTCTTATTTTGGAGGATTTGGGCAATTTCAAGATGTGGGCTTGCCAAACATGCCTGTTGTTGCAATTTTAAAGAAGAAACTCACAGTTCAGTTCAGAGAAAAATAATCATATGAAAGACAGAAGTATGCCCATTTTTACTTAAATATCACTTAAAAATTAGGGGAGAAAATGAAAAGAACACAATAAGAAAGTTTTACTACAATAGTAAACTTTTATATCTGTTTCACCTCAAACAACTCTATTAGCACAGTATTTCACAACAGTGATAGCATTATATGATTATGTATTCAATCTAGCTCAGCTTCTTTTTTTTTATTTATTTTTTATTTTTTATTTTTATTTTTTCAAGAAATCATAGTTACGTTTACAACACGCATTAATCAATTAAATGTTTACAATACTGACATATTTCTTTTTCCCGCCAAGAAAAATATAAGCATACAAATCCAAATAAAGAGTACTAATAATTTTTAACTTTCAATTCTTACCAACTAATATCTTTTACTTTATATGCCCTCACAACCTCCTCCCCTTCCTATGTTATCGGCCTGTTTTTCCAGTTTTCAATTGGGTTCCAAATCCTCTTACCCAAAGATCTACCTCTTTTCCCTTTCCTATCATAAATTGCTTTTTCTAGGTTATAAGTTGACAATAATCTAGCAATCCACATTTGAAAAGTCGGTGGTGCCCTATCAAGCCATAATGTTGCAACACATATACGATATACCGCGGCTACCATAAACATAAACTCAGTAGGAATATCATCTTCCCCTGTCACCACCCCCAACAATAGTAATTCATCAGTCAGCTTAATTTTATAACCTAGTGAAACATCAATAAATTTTTCAATATAGTTTTTCAAAGAATACAGTTGCGGGCATTTTGAAAATACATGAATTATATCTGCATCATTAGCATCACACCTGGAACACGTAGTTCCTGTTGTACCCCCCCATTGTGCAATCCTTGCCGGGGTGTAGTACAACGAGTACAAGGTCTTATAGTGCTGTGACTGTAAGGTTGTAGAGCATAGAATTGTTCGACCCAAATCAAGCGATAATTGAAAACCCTCTGGTTGTAAACCAATTTTTTTCCTCCCACTTCCTCACATATTTATCCCTATCATCACTTTTGTATTTACCCAATTCTGCATATAGGCATCGAATTGTACAATGAGTGCTGTTCTCTATATAAGAATCTAGCTCAGCTTCTATTACATTGTTTATGTTAAAGATGCTTGTGAAGGATCAATACCTTTTTGTGTGACTAAATTCAATTTAGGGTTCCTAAAAATATTTCCCGCAGGTATAGACAAAAGAGAGTGACTAATGGAGCCATGCTGATACTCTATTTACATATGAAACTAGGGAAAATTGTAATATTTTCTGCAATAATAAGTTTACTTGTTACTGCAGAATATTACTTACTGCAGAATATTATATTACTGGCGGGAACCTAGATGCTCCCAATGTAGCAGAGAGGGTTGCCTTTAGGACGACCGTGAACATGATATATTTGTGAGTAATGACAAACCATCAGGATGATTTTGTGTGCCCAGTTCGCCATCCTTAACCTTTTGTAAAAAAAAAAAAGCTTGGCTAAATTGTGCAAATTATGTGTCTAAAGCACTCTAATAAGCCAATGCTTCCCAGGGGTGCAGCAAAAAGTATTTTTCTCCCAGGAAAAATAATGTATTGGAAAAAAACAGGAATTTTTTTTTCGTCCCACTTTCTCCTGCAGATTGTTTACTTTGTGAACTAGCCACAGAAATACATGCATACAGTGGAACGGGAGTGTTCACGGAAATCCATCACTTGCATGGATTTGTAATAGATCACTTAGGGCCTAATTACAAGTCTGGCGGTCCGGGGACCGCCAGACTTATGGGGAGCAGCGGTGGCGGTCCAGCCACTGCCACACCAGCGGTCCGACTGCCATATCACAACTTTAGCGTTGGACCGCCTTCGCACTGCCGCAGCTGGCAGGGAACCGCCGTTCCCTGATGGTGGCGCGGTGGTCAGGGCCGCTGTAATATGCTGGTGTCATGGAGGTCCTTCCACCATGAAAAGGCAGGCCTTCATGAAACGTTTACATGGGGATGCATGCAGGGGGGCACAACATGTGACCCCCATGAGCATGCACCCCAGTTCCTGCACGGCATGGACTTTACAGTCCATGTAGTGCAAGAACTGTTTTTGACATTCCCATTGTGGGGCCCATTTTCAGAGACACTGCCATAGGACAACCAAAAAAACCCACGCCAGACACGAGGAAACTCGTAATCTGGTAGGTAGTGCGCATAGGTTTGGAGGTGTGGGAGCGGGCCGCTTCCGCACCACCAAACACGTTATTAGGCCCTAAATGATTTTCATGAATCACAAAAAAAAGCAAAAATAGACTTGAACCATCGAAGAAACCCAATAACAAACACATTGCCCAAAAGCTTTTTTTACTGGGTTCGAACTATAACAACATCTCAAACATATTTATCTTTCAAAGTATTCAAATACCGTTTGGGAATT